>NC_058058.1:24820674-25113174 GCF_020085105.1 Siniperca chuatsi | reverse complement strand
AAACAATTCATCCATGAATCGATTAATCAATCGTCAGAAAATTTATCAGCAACTATTTTCCATTGTGATAATCAAATAATTATTTACAGAATTTTTCAAGAAAAAACACAAATTCTTCTCCAATGTGAGGATTTTCTGCTTTTTTGTTTTATATAATTGTAAACTGAATATTTCTGGGCTGTTGGTTAAACAGAACAAGACATATGAAAATATCCCCTTTGGCTTTGGGAAACTGTAACAGGCATTTATCTCTATTAAATTTTATAATATAATATATTTTACTATTTTATAAACCAAACAATTGTGTGGGTTAGTTACTTTCCACAAATACTGACAATAATATTGGTGAGCAGAGCCACACAAAAGCCACGCAAGCTTCCAAAAAGAGCCTGACTGCTCTTCCAAACAGAGTTACAAATAAAGTTTACTCTGACATTCACTATTTATACTATAAAGCCTGTCATTGATATTTTATATTTTTTCCTTAAAATCAGTTCATAAGAACTTCCCACAAACAACCAGTAGTAGTACTGATCAATTCTACTGAATCTATCGTATCAGAGGTAAAGAATGCAGACTGCTCATCAGACGCTGGCAAGACACAGCGAGGCGTTGGTGCCGCCAAATCCAAAGGAGTTTGTGAGGGCGACCCGTCGGCCCTGGGTCCGCCATGGCTGCGCTTTGCAGGGAACATAATTCAGGTCAAACTCTGGCTCGGTGCGGTCCAGGTTGAGGGTCGGGGGCAGGACCCCGTGGTAGCAGGCCAAAGCAGTGAATGCTGCCTCCAGGGCCCCCGCGGCCCCGAGCAGGTGTCCCGTGGCTCCCTTGGTGGACGAGACAGCCAGCTTCTCAACGCTTTGCTGGAAGAGCCTCTTGATGGCGGCATTTTCAGCCGCATCACCCAAAGGCGTGGATGTGGCGTGAGCGTTCACATATGTCACATCTGCTGGTGAGACGCCAGCATCTCTGAGGGCTGCAGACATGCATCTGTAAAGACAGCGGCGCAGGGTTAAAGGATCATTCCGGGCTTATTACAGCTTTGCGCTTACTTTAGCTGTTTTGGCTCACTTTGCTCAGCTGTCAGACGATTATAGAGGTTGTAAACAAACCAAGTCAGATTTTCTAAAACATTATATTTGGAGGTCAAACTGAAAGTGATCACACCTGAAATGTCATTAATAATTCCTCATTGCACAGGGAAACTGACCTACTGTACTGTTGTGAACCCGGAACCCGGAGGGGGTCTCAAAACTGTGATGAACGTAATTTTACCATTAACTTTTTTTTCTCCTCCACTTAAGTTGGACTAAGCTGCGGGTTTGTTTTCAACCTTTCTGCCTGTGTTTCTTGCCTAATTGGACATCCTTTAGTGATGTCACTGTGCTTGAGTCCTCAGATCTCAGTAATTAGGGCTGCACTGATCAATATTTTATATAAACTATGACTCACTTTACTATGTGTAATGTGAAAGGTGTCACTCGTGGTGGCAACATTCAAAGAAACTCGAAGCTCTACAGAACTTGTTTGCCTCTTTTAGCTCAGCACAGGCCTGCAAACTCCACTTTCTGATAAACCCACTGAACACTATGTGCCGAGCACTAAACAGCAGATAGACGTTATTGTGTGTGACCCCTCAAAACATCTACCCCTTGTCACTGGGTACATATGTCAGGGTACGTAATGGTTGTGACCGGTCCAACTGAAGATTTTTTCTCCCTTGTTTTATTTGAATACTATTTAAAGGCCTGAAGAGGAAAATTATCCAGTAATTCGCAAAAAAAAGCAAATATGGGAAGACCTGTGGCAAGATGTGATCTCAAATGTAGGCTGGGCTACAAGGGGCGCAAGAAGTAAGTTCATCCATTATAAAATTGTAAATTTATATTACTTTACACCCCTCAAACTGTTTAAAATTGGCTTAACCCAAGATAATAAATGTTGGAAATGTAACAAAGTGGGAACATTCTACATGTTCTGTGGAATTGTCTCTTGTCTCTTCTCTTTTTTGGAATGGAGGTGCTAACTTGAAACTACTAACTCTACCAGAATCCCCACAAATGTGTGGGAATGTTAGAGGATAGACCGCTCCTGCCACCAGGACTGGCTAAAGCAGAGTTTGGGCTGGCAGTAACAGGTTTCAGTGGAGCAGCCAGGCTTATTTTACGTGACTGGTAGAGCCCACATAGATCAGAGTGTACAGAGTGGCTTAAACTCATGACGGAGACTCATGTTTAAAGCAAAACTAGCCACACCAGGCGTAATTTTCTGACATACATTAAGGGTGCAACATCTTAGAGAGGGTTTGGGGTACTAGTTAACAGAATAGAAAGGAATGTTGGGGTGCCAGGGTTGTTCTTTTTGACTATACAACTGTCTCCTGTGGTGTTTTGTTTTTTCCCCCCTTTTTAAAAATGTACTGTGTCCACTAAAATACACATTTGTACTATGTACTTTTGTTAAAATGAATAAAAACTTAAATGAGAACAAATATTGGAAGCAAATATTGGAGGAAAGTGTGAAAAAAACATGATTGTGTGTGGCAGAGATATGTTTTTGTCTTTTTTCCTATTCTGTTAATTATCTTGTGACCCCTCCGAATTATCAACAACCCCAATCCCCAGGTCGGGAGCCACTGCTTAAATAAGTGACAGTGGTTTGGTGGAATAAATTATGCCATTTTTGTCATCATTTGAAAATATTAAATGTAAGCAAAAAAATGTTGGCTCTCAAACAAAACATAAACAAGTATCTGCTTCTGAAAAGTCACCTGAATGCTCCATCTCCATCTGCAGTGGGTGCGGTGATGTGGCTGGCATCGCCTGAGAGTCCATAGCCCAGGACTTCTGCATAGATCCTGGCTCCTCTTTTCACTGCATGGTCCAACTCCTCCAGAAGGAGCACTGCGGTTCCTTCGCCCATCACAAAGCCCTCTCTCTCTGGGTGAAAGGGTCTCGACGCCTGCGTGGGGTTATCGTTCCATTTGGTGGCGAGGGCGCGCGCCCTGGCAAAGCCGGCTATTGACAGAGGCCCCACGCAGGATTCTGTTCCCCCTGTAACCATAGCAACTGCATCCCCATGGGCAATGAACCTGGCAGCATCGCCTACGGAGTGTGCGCCTGTGGTGCATGCTGTAGACACAGCATGGTTGGGACCCTTCAGTTTGTGTTTGATACTTATGTGCCCAGCAGCCATGTTGACAAGGATGCGAGGCACAAAGAAGGGACTGACTTTTTTGTAGCCCTTTTCTTGGAAGGCAATGGAGGTGCGAGCGATTTCATCCAGTGACACCATGCCCATGCCAACAGCCACCCCAGTCTTGAGCTGTTCCTCTAGGGTTTTGGGGTACCACCCTGAGTCCTCCAGAGCCAGCTGAGCAGCTCCGAGGGCCATTACAGTGGCTGATGACATGCTGTTGATCTCCCCACTAGAGGCAAACCTCTCCTCCTTAAACTGACCTTGTTCATTCCCTCTGGGTACCAGTGCTGCCACTTTACAGGGAACCGTCTTGTACTCCTCTGACTCAAGAGCAACAATCCCACTCTGGCCTTTAATCAGGCGGTCCCAGGGTAGCGTGGTCCCTGTGCCCAGAGGACACACTAACCCTATGCCTGTAATAACAACCCTCCTTTTGTGCTTTCCAGAGCTGTGGTGTCTGGAGTCTTGGTTTGGACAAACACAGATGCTCTTTTGAAGAAGTGCCCTTATGTTCTGTGGTCTCAGCTGGAGTTTACTCCAACAGGATAGTGATAAAGCAGACATACTGTTATCTCTGTCAAGTTTGACAGAGCTAGCTTGTAGCTTTGAATCCCTTAATATCAGTGGAATAAATATACAAAACCAAAAGGTTAAATGTCCTGCAGACGCAACTGAACTTAAGTTTGTAACTTACCCGACTGAGCACTACTTCAAAGATAACTGTCAATTGAGAAAATATTCCTGAAACGAGAAAACAAGTCCATTCTTGAATCTGCCTGTAGCTATTTTAGGTAGCGTTTTTGAACGCCAGATTCGTTTAACAAGTAAACATTCAATTTAAAAATGTAATTAACCGATAGAGCAAGAAAACAGATAACAGTGCTTTATGAAATACAATTCTGGTAAAATACAATTATATAAAACATTTTTAAAGCTGCA
This sequence comes from Siniperca chuatsi, assembly GCF_020085105.1. NCBI lineage: Eukaryota > Metazoa > Chordata > Actinopteri > Centrarchiformes > Sinipercidae > Siniperca > Siniperca chuatsi. Next base: position 25,109,040 of record NC_058058.1, on the reverse strand, counting down.
AACACATATTCAGGCGCGTTTGGTCAGCTACATCCAGGACCCAAAACATCTATGCAATAATTGTACTATTAGCATTAGCTATCATTCCAAAGTGAGAGGACTTTGTACAAGAAATACCAGTATGGCTGTGTCACCAGCAGTCACAACATTGTTTGAGAATTCAAATGAAGTATTTCTTGACGCCGCCAAGTTGTTACTTACATACGCGGACAACATTTTAAGGTAAGGCTGTGAACTTAACGCAATACACCAGTGGTGTGTTGAGATGTGATGTGTTAGCTAACGTTAAGCTGCTATTGTATTAGAAACTGTACATTACAAATAAATCCAACAGTACCTAACATCGTGTCATCAGTAGTCTAACCGCCGGTAAAGATAACCTAGCTTTACCTGATCCCCGATATACACCGTTGTGTCAAAAACCTGGCATTTTCATTTGTCCTTGTGTATCAGCACATCCTGATATAACTTTACTGTCAATCATCAGGGCGTTCTCGTTAATTCGGCATACAAATGACTCACCTTAAATAGTTTAAATCACTATATTCACATCTATCTCTCCTAACATTGTCTCTAAAATAGACGTGGAGTGAAGCAAATGTCTCTAAAGCTAAAGTTGTCACTTTTTTTTTTTTTTTAGTAGAGTTAACGTTTACACATCAACGCTAGCAGACTCGCACGAAATATGGGTGTAAGAAAATGCCAACTTTTGTGCAATGGTAAAGCAGGCATCAGTAAAGTTAGGATATTACTGCTACATTTGTACAGTAAACAACACCAGTAGTTATCTAATGATACCCATGTATTATTTGTGTGTATATTTCTCATTTATGAACACATATCTCATTGGTTTGTACATACTAAAATGGAAAAACCTCCCAACAGGTATCCCAATGAGGAAAAGTACAGATCGATCCGCATAGGCAATCCTACTTTCTCCACCAAGCTGTTGCCTATCAAAGGTGCTGTGGAATGCCTCTTTGAGATGGGATTTGAGGAGGTAGGCTAATTAATAAGTCACTTCCAGGTGGCTACTGTAGTAAGTTAAAGCCAGTATTCCTATTGTATCAGTTGCTTCATTGTCTAAGGTTTATTTGGTTATCTGTCATCGGCTTAACTGTAAGTAAATATTATAACCTCTTGCACCTCTTTTCAGGCTGAGACCCACCTGGTGTTCCCCAAGTCTGCATCAGTGAAACAGCTGAAGCTCATCAGGGAAGCCATAGCAGCAGAGAGGGATCAGAGGCTGCGTGGAGGACAGCCTGTCCAACCCACCCCTCAGGCTGCTGCGGCCTCAACCTCAGCCTCAGCACCGGAGAGCTCTACTGCTGCCTCCAGCCAGCCAGTTGCACCACCTCCACCACAGCCATCATCCTTGGTAAAGATATGCACATCCCTGGTTTAAATGGCAGACATTGTGACTGAACATATCTGAAGTATTTAGCTGTAATGTCATTGTAGCAGGGTCACAGTGGAGACTAAAGACACCTCAACTCACTAAGGCCATGACAAAGCGATGTTAGCATGATAAGGAGTAGCTAGAATGACGTATACTTTCAATTTGAAAGTCATGGAGTGAAATTCAGTTCAGCCTTTTTTTTTAATCATTAGGGACTGTATGAAAATGATTATGGTGGGAGGGGGCGTCAAGAAGAGAGGGTCTTTTATATTTTTCTCATCCCAGATTTATTTCGATCGACCCTTGCCAGGGCGTTATTTTCCTTTGTCATAATGAACTAGGGCTACGATTATTTTCATTATCTATATATTTTTGATTAATCATTTAATCTACAACATGTCAGAAAACTGTGAAAAAATGCCCGTCATAATTTCTCAGAGGCCAAGATGACGTTTTCAAATTGCTTTCCAAAACCCAAAGATTTTCAGTTTAAAATGAGTCAGCAAATCATCACAAAGCAATAGTGGGAACTTGTGAATGTTTGGTGTTTTTGCTTGAAAAATGACAATAAATCAATTATCAAAATAGTTGCTGATTAATTTTCTATCAGCTCTACTGTGAACTAGTAGCTAATAGGACCAATGAGTGTCATTATCATGCAGCTGGTTTGGTTATGACAGTCAGACACCTGATCTTATACCTACATGTACAGGCTATAGCATCTTCTCATCTAATTCATATACTGCTGTCACTGCCCAGTTTACTCATTCAGTGACAGTCATAATCGTTTATTTAGAAAAAAAAAATAGATAGTGGTTGGAATATTCACCATTTTTTATGTTTACCATAAATTCTGAAATTGCTATTGCACTTCAAATGTGCTAATTGGTGACTATAGTGATTAATTATTATTCCATGAACATATTAAGATTTATGGTTTTAAATTAGAGTACTACATCTTAAATTCTTAATGCTTTGCCTCTCTGTGGTATTAATACAGTTTTATTATTTTAAGATATTGGGGGGAGGGGTTTTCCAAGACAAGGGGAGGGAGCAAAGAGAATATTAGTAATGCTAGTGAAGGCCATGGTTTAAAAAAAAGTTAAATATAACATTCAGTCCCCCCACCCCACCCCAATAATTTTCCGTACACTCCCCTACGTCTCTGAAGAACATCTACGTATAACTCCTCCAGTTATGATAACTTGTCAGTCTGTCTCTACTTTTCATTATTCTTGGTTTGTTTCTAATCAGGATGTTTTTCTGTCAGGAGAGCAGTATGAGCTTCTTTGTGACTCTCCAGTCAAACTTTCAACATGTGATGCTGTATGAAAACCCTGAGCTGCAGCAGAAAGCCAGGAGCTACATCCCTCACCAGCAGCTGTCCTCTGCTGCAGAACACAAGCTGAAGGAGGCGAAAGAGGCTGATCCAGGTGAAGTCCCCTCACTCATTCAAAAGAATCACTTGTATATCTGGATCATACTCTATGCAAATGAAGATATGCACGTTCCTTTAAACAGTGATTCAGAGGGACCAACTGACTTGCTTTCCTGTTTGCAGAATGTAAACTTGGAATAGAAGACTTCCTGGTGCTGGAGTTGCTCAGATGGTTCAAACAGGACTTCTTCTCCTGGGTGGACTGTCTGCCCTGCAGCCGCTGCGGAGGCCCGACCCAGAACACCGGCTCCCTCAGTCCAACCACTGATGAACTCCGCTGGGGAGCCCAGCGAGTGGAGAACCACTACTGTCAGAGCTGCCAGCTCTCCACCAGATTCCCCAGGTCTGTATGTGTCTGTGACATTTTGGCTTGTTCTTACTGCTGCAATGAGGAAGTTTAGGACCAGTTTTTGAGGTACAATTAGGATTAAGTTGCAGAAAGAGTGAGGCAAGTTAAGCAGTGATATGCATCCTACTTGTATGTTCCATTGTTAAATCACTTTTTGCATTATTCACTGTTAACAAATTTAAAAACTGGTAGTCATAAAGAGTATGAATGAAATTGACCACAAAACACATGGAGAATAATGGTTTGTTTTCACTGATGTACATTTTGTATGCTTGTATGTTTTCTTTGTATTGTTAAACCCAGGTATAACAATCCTGAGAAGCTACTGGAAACCAGGAGGGGGCGCTGTGGGGAGTGGGCCAACTGTTTCACACTGTGCTGCAGAGCCCTGGACCTTGAGGCCAGATATATCTGGGACAGCACAGGTATGTACATGACTGACAGATGTGGCTCTTACATCACTAATTAGATTCTCTGCTCTGCAGAGAAAAGCAGCAGTTTACTGACACACCTGTGTGTACATCAGAGAATATGTTGCCTCCTGATTACTAGTCAGTGTTATTATTTTGACAAAAAAAATCTCAACTCAAGGTCCACCTAATAGCCTTTTCTGGAGCTTTCATCCACATCTCATGGTCTTCATCAGCGAATGAAGTTTGCTCAGTTGCCATTTAGTTGGTTCAGTTATCACAACTAGAGCTGCAACAATTAGTTGAGAAAATTAATCAGCAACTATTTTGATAATCAATTAATCGTTTTGAGTAGGGCTGCCACTAACAACTATTTTTCTATCTATTAATCTATCGACTGTTTTACCGATTAATCTAAACCATGAATTTTCCTCTAAAAAATCAAACTGACCATGTAATTTCAGACAAACTGTATGTCATTGTATAATGCAGCACAAAACAAAATGTAAACAAAGGTTTACATATTAAAGTTCAAAACTGTAGGTTTAAACTGGCAACTCCAACACGATAAAAATAAACACACACACTGGCACCGTCAGTCATCATACAATAAGCCCAGATTCTAACCTAAACATTTTCTCAAACCCTTATTCAATGGAATTTCTAAGGTAGCAGGCAGACGACTTTATGGCTTTATATCAAACAGCTACAAGGACAAACATTTATTAAAAAGCTCTCCTTACTAATGAATAGACAACACTGTGGTTTCAGAAACGCAACCCGACGTCACGCTGCGGTGGCCAGTCCAGCAATCAGACAGGTCGAACAGCTCCACAGTCAGTAAACCAGTTCATGGACCAAACTGTCATACTCTCCCAGTTGTGTCCTCGCTTGGTTTATTTAATGTATCCAGCTTCAACATCTGCAATCTATGCTGAAAAATAGCGATACCACCAAGCGTCCTTTGGTTAGTGTGAGAGAGAGAGAGAGAGCGCTGTGGTCGAGTGACATACAGAGGTCAGTCAGAGAAATAAAATGTTTACGTTCCATTCTAAAGCAGAAATAAACACGCCCGCACCGCTGCGCTGTCGTCATGATGCAGCATTTACTTAGCGATATTGAAGAAAAACCACATGTCGGTTAAAAATATTGATGTTTTCGGCGTTGACGTCATCGCTTACGTCGACTACTTGTGGCAGCCCTAGTTTTGCGTCATTTATAGGAGAAAATCTCTGGTTCCAGCTTCTCAAATGTGAATATCTTCTGGTTCCCTTAGTCTTTTATGATAAGAAACTGGATATCTTTGGGTTTTGGACTGTTGGTTAGACAAAACAAGACATTTGCAGATGTCGCCTTGTGCTCTGGCAAAATATAATGGGCCTTTTTCACTATATATTTGATAGACAAAACAATGAATCAGCAGATTAATTGATAATGAAAATAATGCTTAGTTGCAGCCCAAATCACAACTATTGAAGTGGACCTTGAGTTGAGATTTTTTGCAAACTGCTGTTTCCAAGATCAAGCATGAAGTCAGTGTTATTATTATTTATTGAACAGATATCTCAGCAGAGATCAGTTTCAGAGTGTGGTGGGAGAACTGTACTCAGCAGCCTCAGGGCTGTTGGCCTGCAGTGAAACCTGCCTCACCTTGCCTGAAAGAGATGCTGTTTACCTAAAAAAAAAAACCCATTCATTTCCCCTAGTTTCAGTAAAGAGTTTCAGTAGTCATTTTTAGTACTTCTTGACCTATTTCCAAGGTCAAGAATGAACTTACACACTCAAATGTTTTAGTGTTTTGTAATGGTCTACATACGATTTTATTTTTCCACCCTCTGCCTTCAAGAATATAATTCTGTGTGAAACAATTTTAAATATTCTGCCATTAAAATAGAACAAATTTAAGATATTGAATACTAATCGTATTGGTAGCTTCACACATTGTTTGATATATTAGGAACATTTCATCACATTTCCAACATCACAAAATGTTGTACTTTCATACTTGGTCTGATGTCTGAACAATCCATGTAGTGTATAAAGTGTATGAAAGGCTAAGTGAAAATCAGTTCAGTTCTCTCTGTCTTGTTTCAGACCATGTGTGGACAGAGATTTACTCAGTCTCTCAGCGTCGTTGGCTGCACTGTGACTCATGTGAGAACGCCTGTGATAAGCCTCTACTGTATGAGGTTGGCTGGGGGAAGAAGCTGGCCTACGTTCTGGCTTTCTCCAAGGACCAGGTCAGACAAACGGACACTACATACTACTGCTGCTACGACCGTCAAGTCAATTTTATGTATATAGCCCAATATCGCAAATCACAGACTTGCCTCAAGGGGCTTTACAATCTGTACAGCATACGAAACCCTCTGTCCTTAGACCCTCGATTCAGATGAGGGAAAAACTCCCCCCAAAAAACCCTGTTAATGGGGGGAGAGAATGGAAGAAATCTCAGTAAGAGCAACAGAGGAGGGATCCCTCTCCCAGGACAGACAGACATGCAATAGATATGTACAGAATAGACCAACATAGTAAAATTATAGTATGTACAATCATGATGACAAGATTATATATAGATTGTAAATATACTATGGCTACTACTACAACTACTACAACTACTGCTGCTACAACTTCGGCTACTACTACTACTACTGCTGCTGCTACTACTACTGCTGCTGCTACAACTACTACTACTACTACTGTTACTACTACTACTGCTGCTACTACTGCTACTACTACTACTGCTGCTACAACTACTACTACTGCTGCTACAACTACTACTACTGCTACTACTGCTACTACCACCACCGCTGCCACTCGCCACTACCACTACCGCCGCTGCTACAACCACCACCACTACTACCACCGTTACCACCACCACCGCTGCCACCACCGCTACCACCACCACCGCCGCCACAACCACTACCACCGCTACCGCTACCACCGCCACCACCACCACCGCCGCCACAACCACCACCACCGCTGCCACCGCCACCACCACCACCGCCGCCACAACCACTACCACCGCCGCCACAACCACCACCACCGCTGCCACAACCACTACCACCGCTACCACCACCGCCGCCACAACCACCACCACCGCCGCCACAACCACCACCACCGCTGCCACCACCACCACCGCTGCCACAACCACTACCACACCGCTACCACCGCTACCACTACCACCGCTGCCACAACCACTACCGCTGCCACAACCACTACCACCGCTACCACCGCCACCGCTACAACCACTACCACCGCTACCACCGCCGCTGCCACCGCTGCTACCACTGTTACCACCACCACCGCTGCCACAACCACTACCACCGCTGCCACAACCACCACTTTGGCTACCACCGCCACCACCACCGCTGCCACAACCACTACCACCGCTACCACTACTACCGCTGCCACAACCACTACCACCGCTACTACCACTACCGCTGCCACAACCGCTACTACCACTACCGCTGCTGCCACAACCACTACCACTGTTACCACTGCTACTACTACTACCGCTGCCACAACCGCTACTACCACTACCACCGCTGCCACAACCACTACCACCGTTACCACTGCCACCGCCACCACCACCGCCACCACCATTACCGCCACCACCGCCACCACCATTACCACCACCACCACCATTACCGCCACCGCCGCCACCGCCACCACCACCGCTACCACCATTACCACCGCCGCCACCGCTGCCACCGCCACCGCCACCACCACCGCCACCACCATTACCACCGCCGCCACCGCTGCCACCGCCACCGCCACCACCACCGCCACCACCATTACCACTGTTACCGCTGCCACCGCCACCGCCACTACCACTGCCACCGCTACTACTGCTACTACTGCTATTACTATTACTGCTACTACTATTACTGCTGCTACTGCTACTACTACTGCTCCTACTACTACTGCTACTATCGGTTGTTAAAATCTATACTGGTATCAGTCCAGTTTTATGTCAAATGAAAACCAATGTAAAAGTATCATGTCATTAAAGGATAAAGATGCTTACATTCTATATTTTACTTGCTCAAATCAGATCAGATGAAAACCAACAATGTGTTAGTTTGTCTGTCAATACTTTCTGACTTCCCTACCCTGGCTGTTGCACTCTGCCCCAAACCCACTGGTTCATACCGAAGATGGAAATTGTTTAAAAAGCTTGCAAATATATGTTAAAGTTTTTTTTAAAACAGCAGGCTACTGTAGTTTTTAGCGAATGTTGCTCAAACAGGAGGAAATAGTGCATTTGTTGGGGACTACATTCAGCTGCGGATTCAACCATATGGTGTGCTAGTGTTTGGACAACAATGCAGCTCAGTGGCATAGATGAAGGAGCTATTTCAGGCTTTGGATCCACACACAATACTTGTTAGTAATATCAATTCATTGTTGGTTTTGCTCTTTGCATGGGATTTGTTGATCATAAGAAATATCACCAGACTTGTCCTTTAAGGAGCTTTCGTTGGTCATCACAATGCTATTCATTGCAGTGTCTTATAGATTTTGCTGAAACCAGATTTTATTTGTTATACGCTTACATCTTCAATAAAAGCTACAGAAGGAATGTGTAACGCCTGTGTGCATGTGCATCCTCACGTGCGTGCACAAGAGCAAACAACACGGTAGATCTTTTCCTTTGTTTCTGGAGAAAGATATGTTTGGTGATATTAAAGCAAATAAGATGGAAATTATATTCTAGCATGTATGACTGAAATTGTCAGTGTGTTATTAAGCTATGCAGGTGGTTTGTTTGGAGGGTTATAGAATAGCTATCTTATTCTATTTCTGTAAGAAGGTGTTTTCTTTCACAGATTGTTTTGAGTCTGGACATAAAATACTGTGGATGTTCTGATGCTCAATGTGAGCACAAAACATTGTCTTTTTATGTTATTTGTTTTATTTTATGTAGTAGTTATGATTTCCCGTTTGTCTATTTATTTTCACCTGTAATAATTAGCAAGACATTAATTGTCTTCATGGATCAACAGGCAGTTCATGTGTATGTGTGTGTGATGCAGGTGGTTGATGTGACCTGGAGGTATTCCTGCAAACATCCAGAGGTTTTGTCGAGAAGGACCAGGGTTCAGGAGGCCTGGCTGCTGCACACTATTAATGGGCTCAACGCCTCGGTAAGTCTTGACCCTTTGAACTCCACATGTACGACTAATTGCTGTGGTGAGTCTGATGTAAACCACCTTCCATCTGCTCTGTTACTAAAGAGGCAGCAGTCCCTGAGTCCAGATAGGAAGAAGGTGCTGACAGAACGGCTGCTTGTTGAGCTGGTGGAGTTTATTTCCCCACCCAAAAAAACCCCAGGAGAGCTGGGCGGACGCAACTCTGGCTCTCTGGCCTGGAGGATAGCACGCGGGGAGACCAGAGGGGCTGATGCAGGGACCTCCACACAGGTACAGTATATTATATATGGTGTTATCACTGAGCTTACTCCACTCAGCAATTTTGTATCTACTGATACATTCCATTATATCTGTGTAATAGGCATTTCACTAGACCTCATCAGCAACATGATCGTAAGTGTAAAGTTTGACTAGGGATCAATATTAGGCTTCAGCTATTATTTTTGATGGCCATTACCATTATAAGTGAAGTAACTTATATTGTGTCCTAGTACTGAAAATCCTTAAAGAAAAACTACAGTTTATTACAAAATGGCTATTATTTTTGTAGCTCTGGACAACAGTTCTGTTGGTTATGATAATGCTGTACTCAGCATGTAATTGCTAAATCTTGAAACATAGCAATGTCACTACAAAATAATAATAATAATAATAGTAATAAATCAATTGATTTAGGCCATTGTGGGATATTATTGCCTACTACTATCTTCAATTACAACCAAGGATGATAATATACATCAGTCACCAGTTTATTAGGTCCACCTATTAAAAACAAATTCAGTGTAATACAACAGTCCTGCAATATATCCTACCTTCATGAATGTTCATAATAATGTTTCTAATGTTTTTGTTTCATATTTCCAGTATTAGTACAATAAATATGTAATCACAGCTGCATTAAACACCACACACTGGCAGATCAGCGTTGGGGTCACTTAGCCACCAGTATCGTATTCTATTTGACTGTGTGTGTGTGTGTGTGTGTGTGTGTGTGTGTGTGTGTGTGTGTGTGTGTGTGTGTGTGTGTTTTCTCAGGCTGCAGGTTATGTGTTTACTCCTACTGAGAAAGAGAAGAGTGACAGGTTACTGCATGTGCACTACAGTGCCACCAAAGACCAGTACTGTAGAGTCTCCAACAACTCTGAGGTCATCCAGAACTGGGATCAGTGCGTGTGGAGGAAGGAGTCAGTCTTGAGAAAGGTGGAGAATGACTGGCAGATGGTAAGTTTATTATTGTTTGATTAACAAACCCATATTTTTCAGTTTAACATTATTTTTTCAGTGTTCTGTGGCTCAGGATAGGAAACATATTCTTAATGCTATTAGGAAAATTAAAGGATTTCAAAACAGTGCGTAAACATAAGTCAAAGTACTTTATAACAATAAGTTAGTTTTGTTTATTATCCTTTCGGAAATTCCCTTTGTGTCTGTGGCAGCTGTCAGGCAAATGAATCTCTGTACCAAATGTCATGGCCATCCATCTAATAGCTGTTGACATTTTTCAGTCTGGACCAAAGTGGTGGACCGACATTACCGGGCCGTAGAAATATAGTAAACTATTTTCACAGATGAATAGTAGTCCCCATTGTGAGTAAACTGGTGTGTAAAACTGGTGGAGTCAGACAGTGTGACACAGAGACATGAGTGGGTGTATGTTAGGAGAAAGCACCTTCTGTCACAGTCCAGTCAACCTGCCAAGCACCAAAACAGGCACTTACTAAATCAAGGTGCTGCAGTTCGGAAACTTTATTGTGAACATTGCTAAGATTAGGAACAGGTTGGAAATATATTGGCCATACAGTGATGTAAAATAATAAGGGAATGTAGGAAATGAGAATAAACTCATTTGAACTATGTTCATACTATAGTCATTGTTTTAGACCCTGGAACAATATGCAGCGGTAGGTGTGATGACCAGATTGTATTTCTTTTGTCAGGTGTACATAGCTCGAACAGAAGGCTCCTCTTTGGGAAGAATCAGCTGGAAGTTTGACTTTGCTGCTGCGGGAATGAAGATAAAGTCTGTCTCGATTATGGCCAGTAGCCAGACCTTCCACTCTGGAAAGGTCTGCTGGCACTTGCAGGCAGGCCAGATTACTACGGAGTTCTCTGGAGGTATGATTATGTAATAGACTGATACACAATTACGTTTTGGGTATTTTGACACGATCCCTCCTAATAATTTCCTCTCCTGTGTTTGAACCTTCAGATGGGAAGTTGCAGTCGTTCCAGAGTCTCTCCGGCTGCTCAGGGTTCATTGTTGGAGCAGGACTAAGTGGTGGAGAAGGGGAGACATCATGGCAGCACTCTCAGCTCTTCAGACAAAGCTTAAAGGAGACAGAGGAGCCTTCATTTGAAATCCTCATCCACTTAGAAGATGCTTAACAGTTGTTTTACTCAACAAAATTTGATCCCAAATTCTTTTTCACTGTTGACTGCTTTGACAAGTTCAGAGCTAGTTGTTTGGATGGTAGTTTTGTTTGATGACAAATCAGTGCAATATTTAAATTTGTGTCAGTCCTGCAGAATGATTAAATATGCATGGTCTAATGATAGATGAATGATGACATTCATTTTGTACCTATGGCAGAGAACAGATGTTGTCACACATTCAATTAATTTTTTTGATTTGACTAAGGGCCAAATAACCTATGAGACATGCAGTCCACAATGTACCTGTAAAGATTTTAACCATAAAGCCATAGTTTTTGTAACATTTGCCTCCACTGTGAATGTGTCTGTAATTTGTGAGGCATGGAGACATTCGACACAGCAAACCAGGGTTGATGCCCTTGTCAGCCTAGGTTGCTCCAGTTCTCCTGCTAGTAATACACTCACCAATAGTTACAGTTTGTCATTTAATACTGGGTATTTTTACACCTTGCCATGCCCAGTTACATACATGTGTGTAATAAAAAATGGAGCAAATTAATGTATCTGTTGGTGCGATGGGAAGGGCTCAATGTTAGAAAATATGTGGTATAATAAAGATATTTTTGCAGTCTGGTAGTCGAGTCTAGTATAAAGCTGTGGCAAGGTATGCCAAGTTATGCATTACATTACACACTGGGCTTTAAATGATAACGCTTGAGTGAATCTTTGCTGCCATCTTGTGTTGAAAAAAGAGCATGGGTCACTAAATGTTGACTTTTCGTATTGGTCGAAGTACCGGTGCCTTTGAAAAGCAGCCACCTGATTGGTCTGTTTATCTGCGAGACGATTCGCCGTCTTTATTGCAGATGGAGGAGCCCGGAGCCGGACAGCGGGTGCTGTTGCTAGCTAATATTCGTTTTATTTCTAAATGAAAAGTATTTAACTATATAGTTTTCAAAGCACTTCAGTTAAACTCCTATTTTATTATGTTGAGTTTTCACATGAAATTGTAAGCCTATTTAATGCGTGCGTTTTGTACAGTATTTATTTTGCAGCAAGTAGCTCGGTTAGCATCTTTGTTGGAAGTTTAGGCCTACTGTGCCACCGCTTGTCGATTTTAACAATAGCCGCGATACACTCCCCTCTTCTTGTTTTGATACATTCAAAGGATTATCTTGAAAGTAAACGGCAAAAGAACATGGGAGATAAACAGGCTTGGGTACCTTTCAGCGACTGAGACATTTGTTGTGCAGACGGACTTTTAATTTCACTGGAATTTAAGACATTTTGCGACCTGCAATACAAAAATTAGGATCACAAAGGAAGATGTCCAACGGCGCAGCAGGAAGTGGGGGGCTGGCTTGGATGGTAAGTTAGTTTGTCATTCAACTAACTTATAGTTTTAAAATCTATATGGTGCATTTATCACACCTAAAAGTGTCGTGTTCACCTTAGCACAATGCACCGGGTCGGTAAAAGCTAGCATTTAAATCCCTTAGCAAGCCCACACAGTGTCTCTTCTCCTATCCAGAATACGTTATAGAGCAGCCAGCTGCGGTCTCCATTTAAATTCTACCCGGGTTAACGTTACAAAGACCGTAGCCCTGTTTTTAAAAAGATAACAACAACTGATAGGCGCAGAGACAGCCATAACTCAGGATGAGAACGGCAGTGCCGGGCTACAACGGACCAAAGAGTCCATAGTTTACGTCCTCAAAATAACGTTAAAGACAGAATCTAACTAAACGAAGAAAACTTGGCTAGCAATTGAAAGTTCCCTTGTTCATTCGTGATTTAAATATTCAATATACAATTGAGCCGTATGTCCTAACTTACGGCCACAGTCATTAGGTGCAGTGTTTATTACAGTACAGAGTATAACAGTGGGAGGGAACTGTTCAAACGTGCTGCCTACGTTAGTAAATCCCTTTGAAGCGAGTGCACTACTACAAGTTTAACTGAACTAGTTTAACTTATGAAGTTCTGAACTATGCTATGGGAGGTGTGGAACGTTACTATTGCCAATGAGCAGGAATTTTCAACGGCATAGGGGTAGACGCTTTATACAAGAGTTGTAACCAGTATGTTGGCCCAGATGCTCCCGAAGCCCCCCCAACACACACACACACACACACACACTCATAAACACAAACACAAACAAAGGCATCCTCAGAGACAGATCCCGTCTAAGTTTCTGGTCTGGGGTTGTATTTACAGTTCATTCCAGTATCAGCATGGCTTTAAGTACCAGATTTTGTGCCATGGGTGTATCAGGTATTAATTACACAGTATTTACTCAGCACAGTCTCCTTACAGCACATTCATTAATGTGGGTAAAGTTAAGCATTGGTATTTTGGAAACGTATATGGGATTTAGTTTGAATAAAATGTTCCATTTGTGGTGCAATTTCTGATGCACGTTCAACCCAAAACTAAACTTCATTTTTAATTTCAGAGATCTTTACATTTTTGCATTCCATAAGGCAAAATGTTTCTTTTTGTCTTGCATATGAAACATATAATGTTATACAAGTATATCCATTTTATTATTGATTATTCTAATTAATTGCCTTTGGATATTAGAAACATCTCACATGTTTTGCTCACCAACCAGTGACATCTGGTGGCTTGTAAAACTTACAGCAGCCCTTCAAGACTGGAGCTGAAGCACCACAATACCTCTCTGATTTAAATTATTTTAATCTCATATGTGTGCAATTAAAGTCCAAGAAGGTTTTTATTAAATCTGAAAATACTTTTGTTCAGATTAAATATAGATGTTATTGTGCAATATGTTTACAATAAAATAATTGATAAATTGTCCAAAAAGCCTAGATATGATTTTTTTTTTTGCTGACATAAATATTAATGTACCTTTTTGGTGTAATTTAGGCCCAGTGTCATTGTGGACTCATGCATTTTAACTTCATGGTTGTTATTTACATTTACAATTACTTGGCATTATCAGGTGGAAATGTTATGTCTTTCTAGTGTAAATACATATTTCTCAGTCATTCTCCTCCCTTCTTATCTTAATCTTAATGTGCTGATCACACTGCTTTACACAAACTTTAAAAACTGTCAAACGACATTAAGCGCTTTCTGGAGGGCCAGCCACCTCTGCCTTCCAATTACAGTATGACCAGTTGTGTGCTTCTGTTACTAAATCATCAAAATCACAAAGCCACAGAGAGGACTAGGGCGTTCTCCCTGTGGTGGTGAGCACTGATAATCTGCTGTCAGCAGCAGAGTCACTGTCTTGCAGGTCCTGGGTTTTTACCAGTGTTATGTGTGTATAAATAACAAAAACAATTCTGCCAAACAGGAGGCTGCGAATGGCAGAGGTGATGCCAGCAAGATGGAAGGGACCAAAAAAGACAAGGCAGGCTCCAAGTTGTCAGTGGAGCGAGTGTACCAGAAGAAGACGCAACTAGAGCACATTCTTCTCCGTCCAGACACCTACATCGGCACTGTGGAGCCCATCACCCAGGTGAGTCCATAGCAGACTGCTCTCCATTATTGACTTCAGGGATAGACTGAGTCCATTTCAGACGCACACTGTAATTCATAAACACTGCTGATTTTCCATGTTGACATTAGGTCACAAGAGGGCCTCTGGGCATTTCTCTGTAAAAGTTGATCTCGCAGTCTGCCTACTGAGGAATCTCCTTTTAGTTACATTTTCCGCCAGGTGTGATCAAAAGTAGTCACATAAATCTGGTCGACGCTTCAGCCGCCTTTGGGGGACTCTCTGTTGTCACTTAGAGAGTGTCACTGAAAACAGACAGTATAGTGATCTTAATGCTTAAAAATCACATTTTAACCCATTGTGTTTGCATGAAATATGTTCAGAAACTACATATCTAGTTATAGGCTAAATGACAGACTCACTACTTTAAACCTACATGGGGGAGAGCAAATGTGTTTCACCAGAACAGGTGTGGAGCTAGAGAGGCAGGTCATAGTAGCTAACTTTCTGATACAGCTGCCTGATAGCAGGAGGGAAAAGCTGTAAAGTTCTGCTTTTGTTACACAAATAAAACACAAGCTCTAAATCAAACATCTATAATTCAGTTTAATGACATGTAACGAAGTGTTTGTCACTGATGTAGGTCTGTGTCTCACAGTCTGTCTGAGGCAGCCTAGCACAACTACATATCTTGAAGACAGGCAGTGTGCTGTGAGGATTTACCTGTGTGACAAACTAAAGATCTGGAGTTTTCCTCTTCTGAAGGCACATCAGGAGCCAAAACAACTTTTCGGCATTTTGTTAATTTTGCAAATTACAACAGATTATTGAAAGAAACACATTTTGTGTGGTCATCTCTGGGATTATCTTCTGTCTTTCCCTCAAACGTGGCATGGCTTTGGCTGTGACATGACACCAGCCTAGCCAGTAGACGGAAACAAACTCTCATATGTAACCAATCGAGATCACAGAGGTCACAATGATTGCCCTTTGATCACTGTTTTGGGAGTCACAGATTTTGTGAAAATGTTTTGGGAGTCACAGATTTTGTGAAAATGTTTTGGGAGTCACAGATTTTGTGAAAATGTCTACATTTTGGACTGACGCAGAAATGAGCATATTCAGTGTGCTCCATTATTTGTCCAATAACACTCATTTTTATATTAATTCTTTGTTTAAAGGCAGTGTTCTATCCCATCCATTTCCCCAGCCACTTGAGTTGGTGCTGTGTCAGTCTGCCCGCATGAATGCTAACAGTAAAGGAATCGGATTAGTCTGTTTCAGTCATATGGTTCTATGGCCCGTTGTGGTTTATGTGTTGACTCAGTTCAAATTACAGCTGAAACATTTAGTCGGTTTATTGAGTAATCAGTTGGCACAAAATAATCAGTGGCAATTCTGATATTTAATTTAAGTAATGTATCAAGTTAAAATATCAAATAATTTGCTTGATCAGCTAAATTATGAAAAGACTAATCAATAGATGAATCACTAATAAAATAAGGGTTTATTGTATCCCCAGTTCAACCATATATTGGTGTCAATATCAGTAATCCAAAATCCATATCATCCTTTGAATCTTAAAATATTTCTGCTAATAAGCTGACACATGACTATGTTAACCTATCAGCTCATTGGGCTTTTTTATAGTCACTGCTACCTGTGTTGTCCACTCTGGACATGAAATGATTTGTATCTTTGTTTCAGCAAATGTGGGTTTTTGATGAAGACGTAGGAATGAACCAGAGGGAAATCACCTACGTTCCAGGACTGTACAAAATCTTTGATGAAATTCTTGGTGAGTGAATCCACACATCTTCCTTTGGCACTGTAACCTGCACAGTTTGAGATTGTCCTTTCTATAACTGGGATATTGAAGGCTTATTATCATTATAAAAATATCAGGATCATTCACTGAATCACAGTCTGCTCTTGGCACTGCTCAGTGAAAATTGTTCTAGGACTGTATGTGGAGATTAGTTTCCCTCTGTGAGCTAGTCTTTGTGTGCACTGTTTGCAGCCTGAATAGAGACACTTGTGAAATGAAAAGTTGACTGAAAAATTATTTCAGTGTTTGTGGCAGCTCACAGTCAACGCTGCAGTCTTCTTTATGTTCCCTGGTAAAGTGCAAGCTTTTCTCAGCTAAACAAAGGTTAATAAAGCGGTCGTACAGTCTATCTGTCACATAATGACTCAGTAAAATGTAGGAATAACGCTGTGCATGATGCCCCTGTTAGTAAAGTGCACCAGTGTAATCAGTTTTTAAATGATGCTGCTCAACACTGTGCTCACCGCATGGGAGTCTTGTAGATGATTGCTTTCATCTCTGCACACTTGGCCCTCTTAGCCTGTGTGTTTATAAAGGTGTTTGATTAATGACACTGTTTCATTGTCTGGATATTACTGCTGTGTCCATGTAATTACACAAGAGGCACAGGCCAGGAGTCTCAGCTAAAATAGAAGTTACAGCTTCCGTATGCCTGTGTGAAATTATATGTTTCATTTTTCGTCACTGAACTGAACCAAGTGGGGTACACGATTCTTATTCAGTTGTTTTTAATATCCATGTTGTACTTAATTTTATTCTGGTACTATCACATTGTTGTTTGGACTGCAAACAACAAGATGTAATCACTAATTGTAATCAGTCCAAGATCTTAGTGTCTGTAAGGATCTCATCAGGATGTCATCTCTCTTAAGGTTAACATAGGTTAAGGTTTGGAATGATAAGCATTCATGTCCCCAGTAGGGCTGCAACTAATGATTTTATTTTATTATCAGTTAATGGAGGGGAAGCCCAGGACACAGTCCCATAGCCTGAGGTGATAACTTTTAATTGCTTGTTTTGTCCGACCAACAGCCCAAAACCCCAAGATATTCAATTTCTAATGATTAAAAAACAGAACAGCAGCAAATCCTCACCCTGGAGAAGCTGGAACCAAAGAATGGCCTTTTTGCTTGATAAATGACTTGATATAATGATTAATATAATGTCAAAATTGTTGACGATTAATTTTCTATTGATTGATTCAACCGATTAATCAACTAATCTTTTCAGCTCTCCAATGTTGCTATTTTGTATGAAGTTGTTTGTTTTTCATGTAATTAAGTATATGAGTGTGAAAATTCATTTTTCACTTTGGAAAAAGTAGTTTTGCATAATAATCTTAACTCAAGGTCCACTCACTAGCTTTTTCTGGAGCTTTCAACTGCATCTCATGGTCCTCATCAGTGCTTCATCTACCCATTGTTGTAGACTGTGAGATGCAGTTGGACCTTGAGTTAAGGTAAGGCTCTACGAAAAGAAAGATGTGTTTAACAGACACAAGAGGTTGTACAAGTCATATTTAAAGCCCCTACACAGCCATATTCCACCCACGCAGGTGTTTTCACTTGTGTTGTTGCCTGATTAGACCTCTTTTTAGGGATTATGTGGTTATAAACAGACTATGTTGATTGACATGTCCCTCATTCTCTGGCGGGACAAGTTATGCAGTTAACATTCTTGATTTCATAGAGTTTGGTGACATCACGTAACTCCCAGCGTAGCTCCACACAACTTACACCTGACTAGAGCTCTAATCAGCCAGAGCGGTTGAAAATGCCTGTGTGGGTGTGGAGGGCCTTTAAGTTGATTATCCTGTGAGCACTCATTTGCAGCAGTAGTTCTTTATATATCTTTATGCGATGAGTGAAATAGAGCAATTATTTTTTTCTTTTAGTGTAGTACCAAAACAACTTGATGATTAATCAATTAGGTGACTAATCCTTTAAGTCATTGATCAAGCAAAAATGTAGAACATTTTCTGGTTCAAGCTTGTCAAATGTGAGAATTGTTACCTTTTTTCTGTTGTTTTGAATATCTTTGGATGTTGGACCGTTGGTCAGACAACGCAAGAGATTTGACGACGTCACCTTGGAATCTGGGAAATTCTGATCAGCACTTTTTGGTATTTTCATGTATATTACAGACTAAGACAGACAAAAAAACAGGTTCATTGATTCTGAAAATAATATATAGTTGCAGGCAGCCAAAGTTCAGTATTTCAGAATGATGTTGGTTATTTCTGTGTATAACTTTTTATTTTGATGTTTTTTTTCCTTGACAGTCAATGCAGCAGACAACAAACAAAGGGACAAGAACATGACTGCCATTAAGATCACCATTGATCCGTGAGTATAGTGTTTCAAAATATAATTACCAAAAAAGAGTATGCTAAGTAGAGTGTGTACCTTTTTCAAAATACTGTATATCACTTCCGCATGTTGGATTTTGACTAAAGATTTATATGTTCTGTCTTGTTCCATGGCCAGCTTTAATGTAAATGTATTTGTAACTATTATGAGCTCATTAGACTGTGATTTGGTTTTCTTTATCAGTAAGGTTTGATGGTGATAGTCTGGCTTCAAGCTTGACCCTGCCTGTTTGCAGATGGCTGTTTTCTTCATGCATATAACCAGGGCTTGGTGGATACATTGAGTAGATGGAGGAGGTTTGAGACATGGGTCCAGGCGTAACTACTGTATAATGAGCCTGTGCTAAAATGCACTGAGCTCTTGTTTTTATATGCGGTTCACCTCCAGCCTGCCAACTGCATCCACATGTGACTGCTTAAACAGCAGCGCGTCCTTCAGCCGAGCTGCTGCTCTCTCTAACTCCCCTGCTGTATAAATGATACCATTAGCCCTGCCGCACTCAGGTCTCTGCTGCTAATGTGGTTTTATAGAGATGTTAATGCTCCTCTTCACAGCTCCCTCAGCCTGTTTGTGGGTGAGCTAATTAAGAACTGGTGTCATTATTTTGAGTCACCACAAACTTAACTGCATCATATCGTATCAGGGGTGGGGGGCACTGGAAGATGTCATAGATTTTTTTTTTAAAGAGCAAACCCTGTTTTTGCTTGAAAACAACCCCTTCACATAATCAAAAATGCATTTACACCCAGACCCAGACACACCCCACCATTACCTTGTGACCATTGACAATCCCACCCTCCCTCATAGCTCTGACAGATCCTTGCTCCAGTGTCCCTCTATCTATCTTTCCTCCTAAACTGGACGCATGCTTTAGCAGTGTTAGTTCCTAGATAAAACATCTGTCGGTCATCCAGAATTCCTAGACCCCTAGTTAAAGTACTACATACTAACTCTCATTTGAACATGTATACTGGTTGCGAAATGGCTCCTTTTTCACTCATGTGACCTGAAGTGTATGTTTTACTAACAGACATCGAAAGCAATAACTTGAGTCCCCCCAAATCTCCCACCTTCACTGATCACAGTCAAGACAGTGGTTCAGAGCTGGACTTGTATGAACTGCTAAGTCAGTGCGACCTCAGCAGACGCAGCAGAGGCAATGGAGAGATAGAATAGGGATGTTAATGGTTTGTAGGGAGGATGTAGAGTTGCCCCAAAATGTACAGTATATTCTCTATATCTCCGCTATGGTAGGGAGGGGGGTTTTGGTCTGTTTGGTGTACAGGACAGAATTTCTTGATTTTTCTGTGGGGAAAAAGCAAATAACTACTGTTGCAAGTAACTCTATAGACTGTGACCAGAACTAATTAATAGTGTAATAAATTGGAAATGGAAAATGTTTTTCTACAAAACCTTTTTTTTTTTCAAAATAAGCCAAACTTCTCAAATGCATCTGTATTAATTAATGCAAAGAAGCCATACAAGAACTTTGCCTAGATAAAATAGAGTCTAAAATTTGCATAATTCAATTAAATCAAAAACTCTTTGATGAAAGAATAAGTAAACAAAACTATAGTATTCTATTCATATAGCCTCTGTAACTCATCTATGCTCTTTATTCTGCCTCCACCAGTGAGTCCAACACCATTTGTATCTGGAACAATGGTAAAGGAATACCTGTGGTGGAGCACAAGGACGAGAAGATGTACGTCCCAGCTCTCATTTTTGGTCACCTGCTCACCTCGAGCAACTATGATGATGATGAGAAAAAGGTCACAGGTGAGAAGAGCCATGTTTTTTTTGTTTTTTTTTTGTCTTTTGTTTTTGTTAGGTTTATTTTTGGGGGCTTTCTGCCTTTTGTTTTATTTGCTAGGGACAGCTGAAGAGAGACAGGAAATGTGGGTTGGGGGGGGGTGACATGCAGCAAAGGGCCGTGAGTTTTATTGCTAACTGCTATCTGCAATGCTAATTGTTTGTATGGTCCAAGGTGGAAGGAACGGGTACGGTGCTAAACTCTGCAACATCTTCAGTACCAAGTTCACAGTGGAAACTGCCTGCAAGGAATACAGACACAGTTTCAAACAGGTGAGGATGTCTCTTCTGTTAAAGGTGCTTTGATAGTTTGATATTGTCACACCACCAAACAAATGACACGAGGGTCGAATGTTAATTGTTAGTATTTATTTAAAGGTCCAGTGTGTAGGATTTAGTGGCATCTAGTGGTGAAATTGCAGTTTGCAACCATTTGAATACCGCTCGTCTCACCGACCCCCTCCAAGCGTGTAGGAGAAACTACGGTGGCCGTGAAACACACGAAAGGCCCTCTCTAGAGTGTTTGGTTTGTCCGTTCTGGGCTACTGTAGAAACATGGCGGTGCAACATGGCGACCTCTGTGGAAAGGGACCCGCTCCCTCTGTAGATAAAAACGGCTCATTCTAAGGTAACAAAAACACAATTATATTTATTTTCAGGTGATTATACACTAATGAAAACATACTTATGAATATTATATTCCATTTCTGCCAATAGCTCCTCCTAAATGTTCCACACTGGACCTTTAAATTATGACTACTATTCCCATTGCTTGTCACAAAGAGGATATTTGCTTCTTTGGTCAAAGATTATCTTCTCCACTATACTAAAAGATAAATTAGTTGTCTGTAATAATCAATGTGTTTTTCATTTCATCGCCACCCTCCCTCTGAAAACTTAAGTGTTGTTTTTGCAATAAGAACAGTGCATATTTCCTGATTTGTACTGTAAATACAGTAAATGCTGTAATTCCTGTCATGTCTGTCCATGTGACTGATCTCATTGTAGCAAATTGTAATATAAAATCTTCACCAGTGCCACTTGATATTTGAATTAAGTAATTGCTGTTTTATAGGGTTTTGACATGTGGTCATATTTGGGGTAAGGTTATGTATATTATCACCTTTTGTGGTTGGCCCCTCCAGGGCTGTATGGGCACAATTGTTAAGTCACCAGGTGTTTCATATCATGGTTGATGGGAGATGGACTAAATGCACTCGATACAGCAAGGGTGGTCTGAGTTTAAGAGGATCATGCGTGTGTGTGTGTGTGTGTGTGTGTACGGTGCATCTGGAAAGTATTCACAGCGCTTCACTTTTTCCACATTTTGTTATGTTACAGCCTTATTCCAAAATGGATTAAATTCATTATTTTCCTCAAAATTCTACAAACAATACCCCATAATGACAACGTGAAAGAAGCTTGTTTGAAATCTTTGCACATTTATTAAAGATAACAACAACAACAAAAAAACACATGTACATAAGTATTCACAGCCTTTGCTCAATACTTTGTTGAAGCATCTTTGGCACCAATTACAGCCTCAAGGCTTTTTGAGTATGATGCTACAAGCTTGGCACACCTATTTTTGAGCAGTTTCTCCCAGTCTTCTTTGCAGGAGCTCTCAGGCTCCATCAGGTTGGATGGGGAGCGTTGGTGCACAGCCATTTTCAGATCTCTCCAGAGATGTTCAATCGGGTTCAAGCCTGGGCTCTGGCTGGGCCACTCGAGGACATTCACAGAGTCCCGTAGCCACTCCTTTGTTATCTTGGGCGTGTGCTGAGGGTCGTTGTCCTGTTGGAAGATGAACCTTCGCCCCAGTCTGAGGTTCAGAGCGCTCTGCAGCAGGTTTTCATCAAGGATGTCTCTGTACATTGCTGCATTCATCTTTCCCTCGATCCTGACTAGTCTCCCAGTTCCTGCCACTGAAAAACATCCCCACAGCATGATGCTACCACCACCATGCTTCACTGTAGGGATGGTATTGGCCAGGTGATGAGCGGTGCCTGGTTTCCTCCAGACATGACGCTTGCCATTCAGGCCAAAGAGTTCAATCTGTTTCGTCAGACCAGAGAATTTAGTTGTCATTATGTCATATATGTTTGTAGAAGTTTGAGGAAAATAATGAATTTAATCCATTTTGGAATAAGGCTGTAACATAACAATATGTATATATATATATATATACAGTTGTATGCAAAAGTTTAGGAACCCCTGACAATTTCCATGATTTTCATTTATAAATATTTGGGTGTTTCGATCAGCAATTTCATTTTGATCTATCAAATAACTGAAGGACACAGTAATATTTCAGTAGTGAAATGAGGTTTATTGGATTAACAGAAAATGTGCAATATGCATCAAAACGAAATTAGACAGGTGCACATATGTATGTGTGTATGTGTATGTGTGTATATATATATATATGTGTATATGTATATAGATGTGTGTGTGTGTATATGGGTGTATGTTACAATGTGTTTTACCATCCTCAGACGTGGCAGAACAACATGACCAAGACTTCTGACCCCAAGATCAAGTTTTTTGACGGGGACGATTTCACCTGCGTGACTTTCCAGCCAGACCTGGCCAAGTTCAAGATGGAGAAACTGGACAAGGATATTGTAGCGCTTCTTACCCGCAGAGCATATGATATAGCCGGCTCCTGCAGGGGGGTTAAAGTCACGCTGAACGGGAAAAAATTACCTGTAAGTATCTTTCTCCATCTCATTGCGCATTTTTTTCTTTGTTGTACTGTACTAGCTATTAACCAGGTTTTAGGTTTTCTGTAATTTACAGCTTCTGATGATGAGTAGCAAATTGCATTATGTTGTGTAGACCTGATTTAGAGATTCCTGTGCGTAAGACGTCATGTAATTTTCACTACTCTGTTGCTCTGAGTTTCTCTTTTTAACATAAAAACTGTTCCCACTCGCTAGTTAATTCCAGCTGGTTCTACTTTGCCGTTTTGTCTTTAGCTGTTAAGCCACTGTCAGTGAAACACAACACTTCAGTTACTTGTGTTTTCACATTAAAATCCTTACCTTACTTACCTATACTGGTAGGTTTTCAATGTGAAACATTTGATGTACAGTACTTACCTTCTTTAGACTGTGTGGAGTGCTTCACATAGTTGATACTGTGAAGTTCAGCTTCACAAGCCTCAATGGAAGAGTTACCATCAGTACAAACACATTTCAAAGTAACACAGAAGTAGAAAGCTGAATATAAAGTTTGAAAAGGTATAGGTCAGTTTAAGCTGCACTTTGGGGCTTACCAGTTAAATATGCATAACACATCATAAAATGTGTTTTTAGTTGAACATCCTTCCAGTTAAACTGTGGTTGCAAATTCACAGATCTGCATACTTGTGTATATGTCATTTTTCATGACAATTGTTCAACCCTTGAGACTTTTTGTTTTGGTCTGCACACCTTTTGACCAGCTGAACTTGGAGAGTTAAACCATCATATTTCACATGGGCAGAAATTGCTTGGACAAGATTTAATATAATGGCAGTTGTCATTGAATTGTTAATTATTTTTTTAAATGTATTGTTTAAATAAATGATAAATATTATCTATAGTAATTTATAACACATTTTCTGCAGCGATGGTCCATGACTTATGACAGGCCTGAGAGCAGTTGTGAGTTAGCAGTTGTTGTTTTTTTTTTTTTTTAAAGGTGTTACGAAGGTGAATATTACTTATTGAACCTAACTTGCATCTTTCCTTTCTGTCACTGAAGGTTAATGGTTTCCGCAGCTATGTGGATCTGTATGTGAAAGACAAACTGGACGAGACGGGTGTGGCCCTGAAGGTGGTGAATGAGACTGTAAATGAGCGGTGGGAGGTTTGCCTCACCCTGAGCGAGAAGGGATTCCAACAAATCAGCTTTGTTAACAGCATCGCCACTACCAAGGTATCTAAATATCAACAATGGAAAACTGGTAGAGGTGGTATAAGTAAACTTGGAAGAAAAGAGTAAAAATGTGTTTCTAACACTGAGGGTGTGTATGTTTCAGGGTGGCAGACACATTGACTATGTGGTGGACCAGATAGTGGCCAAACTTATTGAAGTGGTGAAGAAGAAGAACAAGGCAGGAGTGTCAGTCAAACCCTTCCAGGTAGGGTTACGAATGATTTTATGCAACATTTCTAACTCAAGGCAACTGTGGTGGTTTCATTGCAGACATGTGTTGAAAACCGATCGACTTTCCTCTCATTTGTGCTTCAGGTGAAAAACCACATCTGGGTGTTTGTGAACGCACTGATCGAGAACCCCAGCTTTGACTCCCAGACCAAGGAGAATATGACTCTCCAGACCAAGAACTTTGGGTCCAAGTGCCTTCTGTCAGACAAGTTTATCAGGGCTGTAAGGACACTTCTCATTCGCTTTTAACTCCTCACTTGGTTTCTCCTGTAAAATTGCTGGGAATCAGTCATGAAAGGCTTTCGTCTCTTTGTCACCCACAGGCAACCAACTGTGGGATTGTTGAGAGTATACTCAACTGGGTGAAGTTCAAAGCTCAGATACAGCTGAATAAGAAGTGCTCATCTGTGAAGCACAGCAAGATCAAAGGGATCCCCAAGCTAGACGACGCCAATGACGCAGGTTTGTTAACAGTGTGATTATTTATTAATGTGTAAAAGAATGTGTTACCCTGAATGTCCACCACTGATGGCAGAGCTGTGGTTGTTACCTCTTAAAATAAATCATAAATATTGATGTGAGAAAAGTGAGAGAGGTTTACAGAGCACATTATTGCTCACAAGGCATTTCAAGGTTTCAAGAGTGCATTATTTGCACATTTTGGGTATTTCTTTAATCAGTACATGATATAGACTTAATGGACACTTGTGTGAGTTGAATATGGAATATTGAATATAACATTTTTTCTCTAATAGCTATTTGCCTCAACTGGAGAGTGAACCAGGCATTTATTTCTAGTCTTCCATGATTTCTAAGAATATTTTAACGTATTTTATTAAGACATATAGCTCTTTTGATTCTGGTTGCTATTAATGCTAACTTTTTTCATGTTAACATGTTGTCGTGATAAATTCAGGATGATGTGTATTTTTACAGCACTAATTCCAACAACAGAGTCATGTCATACTCACTGCTCTGTTGCTCTGAGTTGTTGTTTTTAACAGAAAACTGTTCTCATTCACGTATTCGTTTCAGTCATTCTACTTTGCCGTTTTTTGGTAAGCTATCAGTTAAATTCAACAGTTCTTGTGCCTATGTTTTTACATTACAAGTCTTCAAGCCCTCCCTTTCCAACAGAAACTTGGTGAAGCAAAGTGGTGATGATGGCTGAATTCTATTTAGCTGATTCAGTTTCAGGGTATCTGGTATTGTGCATGCTGGCTCGCTGTCACACTGTCATGGCTTATTAGGACACTTGAATAGAATGAAGCCATCTTTAATGTTTAGGGATGTCCCAATCGAGTTTTTTTTTTTATCCCGATCCTTTAATATTGGGTATCTGCCAAAACCAAGTCCGATCAGATACTTAAAGCAGAAGAAGATATGCAGTCTTGGTTGAATATGTATTTGGCACATTAAAACAACAGCTGCAGACTACTGCATTTGGCACACCTTATTTTTCACGAGCTACTTGATCCAAAAACTGAAGATCTTCGTTCAAAACTATCAAGTTGATACTCCTAAATTATTGATATGATATAAATGAAAGCTCAGTTAGGACATTGCGATTTCTGAAATTGACGTAGCGTGATCTGCTAGAGAGAAGACGTATCACTCTGTTGGAGTTGTTGGAGCTACAGAAACACTCGTCTACTCACGTTTGTACAGTGGTGTAACAGAGTGGAGGTTCTTCCCTTACAAATGATCTTTGGCTGAGTACAGACACCTGCTGCAGAGAGCACTTTAACCATAAAACAAAGAAGTTTAATTTTGTACTGTCATTGAGTTAGTTACACAATTAACCATGAACATGAATGTTCTGTACCCTGCTCTCTGCTAAAGAGAAAATGAGTGTTAGAGTCTGAGAGAACCCGTTTATTTTGCCAACCACAGTGAGAATTCTGACTTGCACTGGTGCGCCCGAATAATTTTGCACTGTCACATGCTCATCACCCACATATGCAGTGAAATGCTCGCACTGTAGGCTGTCGTAAAGGAGAGCAGCGTTTCAGCACTAGCCGGGTGAGGTAGACAAAAACAGTACAGTAAAGAATGGATCCGATTTTGATATGCTATATTTTAGCCGATACCAATCCACGAAAATATGCCCGGATCGGCTCCGATACCGATCCTTAGGATCGGGACATCTCTAATGTTATTAGTAACGCCTGTGCTTTTCCTACTATGAACTCAAAATGTCTGCTGTGAAAAAGGCCTATTGTGTGAGACTTTCTGAGAATTAACTGTAATTTTGCATCATAGCCATCCAGAAAACTATACAATGATACACAGTGATTAAATTATTAATCTTTTATATATCCATGTCCTAGGTGGCAAACACTCCTCTGAATGCACACTCATCCTCACTGAGGGAGACTCAGCCAAGTCTCTGGCTGTCTCTGGACTAGCAGTCATTGGGCGTGATCGCTTCGGAGTGTTCCCACTGAGAGGAAAGATCCTAAATGTGCGAGAGGCAACACACAAGCAGGTATAAGACTGGATGATTGTGAAATTTTTCCCACAGAAATGTGTTGGAGAAAGTAGTAATGACCACCAAACCTGCAGATTGTGGACAAAATAAACGAAACACCATGTGGAAAAGCTGTTGTTAAGACATTGTAGTAACTAAACTTTTCTTACAGACACAGTTGTTAGAATGATTGGGTCTGAGCTTTAATTCTGACAACTGGCAACTTCAATATGTCAGCTAACATGGAAGCAAGAGGCAGATTATAGAGTTCCAGACATAGCAAACAGTTTGAGCAGAGTCACAGGTTAAAGCTCACCAACAGGCACAGACAAATTGAACAGAAAAGGTTGCTATACGCCACACAAGCACAGCTTCAAAAATGACACTTCTGTGACCCAGTCGCTTCACAAAGCTAGAATATATGCAGGGCTGCCATATGGAATCTGCTTCTGTGTGAGTACAGTTCAGAAAGACACATAACCAGGTAGAAGGAGAATAAAATGTGGACCCTGAGTAATGAAAATGTAATATGGTGTGATGAGTGGTTCACCCTTTTCCCCACATCTTAGTTTGTTTACTGGTTGAAAGCCATGGTTGCCCTCAATGCCCCACACTGTCTGTAGCCAAATGTTAAACATCTATAATGTTACGGTGTAGTCCCTCATTCGTCCAGGAGTGTGTCTATCGTAGAAAAGGTTTCAGTCGTAGTCATCTGGACACTGTTTTCAGAATCAAGACGTTTTGGCACCCATCCGGATCAATTGAGAATGACTTCCGGATGGAAGCCGAAACGTCTTTGTGAGTGCAACAAGCTAACTCACTAGCTTAGGACTTCAAAGTTCTTTTGTACTCAACACAAAACGTCAGTGAATAAAAGTCTCGAATCCAAAGTTCTTCGTTTGACTGTTTAATTATGAATCTCGAATCATAAAAAATTTAAACTTAGGACCTTTACTTTTCTTACAAATTAACTGTGTAGTTCCGTGTAGGTCAAAAGACTGTGTTGCTCCAGAGTCCAGTGGCTTCTGACTGTTTCGCAGGGTTCTATTTCTTTCATACTAAATCTAACAGCCAATCAAATTGCATTATACTAGATCACTGGCTAACTGTTTACATTCCAATTTCTACGTTTCATTTGCAACACAGGTTTTTCTCAGATTTACAAAATAAACTC
The DNA here is from genome assembly GCF_020085105.1 of Siniperca chuatsi. Lineage (NCBI taxonomy): Eukaryota > Metazoa > Chordata > Actinopteri > Centrarchiformes > Sinipercidae > Siniperca > Siniperca chuatsi. Next base: position 25,080,641 of record NC_058058.1, on the reverse strand, counting down.
AAAATATTATTACTTCCATAGAAAGTAGTAAAGTAGAAATCAACAGTCTTGATTCTGAAAACAGTGTCCAGATGACTACGACTGAAACCTTTTCTACCATCTATAATGTTATTTAGAGTTCTTGAGGCCTCAGTGGTTGCATGTTTGTGTTTTGGGTAAGGATTATAAGGAAATGTTCCCATTATTCAGGATCATAATGCCCCAAAATGCACTGCTAAATAAATTGAAGGGTGGTGTCATGAAAGCTAGGATGAAGTTGCAGCCAAAATCTGTGTAGACTGGGATTTATTCTCAGTGGGAATAATCTCCTTCACTTTCACATAATCAATTGATTCAAAATTCATATAAAAATATTGCTTAATGAATCTTGCATCTGACATGACCTTTTTTGTCAACAGATCATGGAAAATGCTGAGATTAATAACATTATCAAAATCGTTGGCCTCCAATACAAGAAGAGCTACGACGACCCAGAGTCACTGAGGAGCCTGCGCTATGGCAGGATCATGATCATGACAGATCAGGTGACCTGCCTCATGGCCACTCACGCAGCTTTCGTATAATTAATGGCTGTTCAACCAGTAGTTCTAACATGCATTGTCTTGTTCCAGGATCAAGATGGCTCCCACATCAAAGGTCTGCTTATCAACTTCTTCCACCACAACTGGCCATCCCTATTGAAACACACATTCCTGGAGGAGTTTATCACACCCATTGTCAAAGTAAGAGAGAGACTCACACATACAGTACATTACCATCTCAATATACCTGATAACAAGCAGCACTGAGCTGCAAAATGTGCTGGTAATACTCCTTAATATGAGACATATTTGAAGCGCACCAGACCTTCTGTTACACACAAAATTGCCCATAATTGTCAAATATCCAGATGAAGCAACTTGAAGCTGCAGCAGGTGATAAAGGGGCTATGTGTCTCTGCACTGCTCTTTTTAAAATAAGACTCCACCAATTTTACACATCAAAGTCTGTTTCCAGGTGTTGGGGAGTACTACTGCATAAGTGAAAAAGGCCTTTTTTGTCTCCATAGGGAGCTGTGTCAAGTCTGATAAATGTCCTCAAGTGATGTCACTTGAGTCGGCGTCGATTGGGTCTGAAAAATCTGGGGGTGTGGAGTTAGAAAGAAGTGAGCTTACCAGACCTCGGTAGCCCGCTCCTCATCCGTCTCTGCTTGAGGCTAGTGGCTCAAGGCTACTTTAGCCGCTACTAGCATAACACAACTGAATCTCAGAGGAACTGTTGATGGCAGAGTTGCATTGTGGGTAATGCAGGCGCCAGGGTGTGACAAGGAAGAAGAATAAAAAAGATGTTATCTCTGGTTCTGCTGAATCGGTTTTTTTAACCCCCCAAAGTGTCCATCATGAGCCCGATGATGTTATAGGAGTGAAATGCTAAATCGGTGGAGCGCTCTTTTAAGGGATTGTTTGCATCACATGTCAATTTGCATGAAATATTTGGTGGACATGATGAAAACTCAACACAATAAAGTAAAGCTGTACCTCACTGTTAATTGGTTGTCTGCAGGTGACCAAGAACAAGCAGGAGCTGGCCTTCTACAGCATTCCAGAGTTTGATGAGTGGAAGAAACAGACAGAGAACTATAAAACCTGGCACATAAAGTACTACAAAGGTTTGCTACTCAAGTATTTAAATATATCAGTATAAACTTTACAAATGAAAATTTGTATAAATTCTAAAGTTCCTTCTGTTGTTTGAAAATGTGTTTGATTTAAAAATGTAAAATTTATGTTCCAGGTTTGGGTACAAGTACAAGCAAAGAGGCAAAAGAATACTTTTCTGACATGGAGAAGCATCGCATCACATTCAGATACAGCGGTGCAGAGGACGACGCTGCCATTACTCTGGTGAGTTTAATGCTACAGTTACGTACAGTTAGATCTCTAGTGGAGCGGAGTTGTGAAAAACACCTTCCAATATAATGCACAGTCAAACACCACCATTAAGTACGGTGTAAAGTGAAAATTTAGTAGAACTGAATCAGCTCCTCCCTGACATAATTAAAGGCAAGATCTGTTGCAGGGATATTCTATTGGATAGCATTACACTGTACAGGGGGTTCTATCGGGCAGCATGGTGGCTCAGTGGTTAGCACTGTCGCCTCACAGCAAGAAGGCGTGTGTTTCCTTCCACCATCAAAAACATGTACGTTAGGTTAATTCTCCTGTCAGTGCCCCTGACCAAGCCTCGCTTAGTGCCAATATTATACATGACATTTGGTAGCAAAACAATACTTACCTTACCTTTTCAACAAAAAACTGGCTTTTCATTTGATTTGATTTGAAAAGGTTATCAAATATAAATATTGGCCAAACACATGCATATGTACAAGAACTTTGCTTAAATTAAATATTTAAAACAAAATTATGATTTAAATCAGAAACTGATTTTTTTATTTATTTTTTTTAAAAAACAAGTATAGAAGTGTACGAATATTAGCAAGCAGTTAGTACTTTGATACTCTGCTCTAAACACATTATGGTCCATACAAAAAAAACATATGAAAAAGTATGCGGTAAATGGAGGCTGAGCTGCAGTGTTGTGGTTGTTTTGCTTCAGGCCTTCAGTAAGAAGAAGACCGATGACAGGAAGGAGTGGCTGACTAACTTCATGGAGGACAGACGCCAGAGGAGGATGCACGGCCTGCCGGAGGTTTGTGGCTTTGTGTGTGTGTGTGTGTGTGTGTGTGTGTGTGTGTGTGAAGATGTTTTGGTTTTTATGTGTTCTCCTCCCACTGTGGGAATTCTTTGGACCGAGCTATGTGATTAGGTGGAATTTGATCATTGCTGAAATGTCCCTAAAAGACCAATCATTATAGATTTGTTGACTTGGAAAACTTTCAGCAGGTTTATACCTGTGCTAAGACTAACCTAAAACCACTCTGATGAAGCATTATACCACTGATTGAAGTATGTTTATTAATTTTTATTTTTATTGGGGGTTTTTCCAGCAATACCTGTATGGAACTCAGGCCAGGCACCTTTCCTACAATGACTTCATCAACAAAGAGCTGATTCTGTTCTCCAACTCTGACAATGAGAGATCCATTCCATCCTTGGTTGACGGTTTGTATACTCACTCCATATCTGAGAACTGTTTGGTGTACTACTTTTCTGTAGGGATCTTCCTTTTCCTTAAGTCATAGTGAAAGAATCATTAACACCACCAACCCAAAAAGTAATTCTTTTGTAAAACTATTATGATTAAATCCATCACTATCTGTTCTGACTCTGGAAGAATGGTGATGTGTTGATGATGGGATGTATGTATTGTTTGCAGGTTTAAAGCCAGGCCAGAGGAAGGTGCTGTTCACCTGCTTGAAGAGGAACGACAAGAGGGAAGTGAAGGTAGCACAGCTGGCCGGTTCAGTGGCAGAGATGTCTGCCTACCATCATGGAGAGGTACAGTAAACTCAATGTCTTGAAGACATGTGACACAGTGTATGGAGTGTCATTATAACAATGGGGAAGATGAGTAGTGTGACCCCCCCTCCTGTGCTCCTATTTTAGCAGGCATGCTTTAGATTTCTTTTTCTTTGTCATGTTTGCTGTATGACAGACATTTATTCTGACAACAGTGTTATCTGTATAAGAAGTAGTTTGGGGTTGGCATGTTAATATTAAAATGGGAGTGTGTGTTTATTGGTCTTTTTACATCCTCATAACAAATGACTGAATCTTAAGATTTTTCACTTTACCTACTTTTGTGAGCTAGCATATCGAGTTATTGCAGTGATTCTCTATTCTATTCACTATTACTGAGCGCCCATTTCCCATTTGTCCCTGTAGCAAGCTCTCATGATGACCATAGTGAACTTGGCCCAGAACTTTGTGGGCAGTAACAACGTGAACATCCTGCAGCCACTGGGTCAGTTTGGTACTCGCATCAATGGAGGCAAAGATGCTGCCAGCCCTCGTTATATCTTCACCATGCTCAGGTAAAGCAACTATGAACATAATAGTTGGATTATTTTGTTTATGCCAGTTGATGATACCAATATTCATGTTCTTTAAATTTGACTTCTTCTTTTTCTTTCTTTTTTTTATGACAAACCGTGGTATTTTTCACAGAATTAGTTTATTGTCTGAAACCTTTATACAAACTCTAAAGTCAAGATTAATTTGAATACGTATAACTCATAATAACTGACTTCCCACAGTCCTCTTGCCAAGCTGCTCTTCCCAGCGGTGGATTCCAACCTGCTCAAGTTCCTGTACGATGACAATCAGAAGGTGGAGCCTGAGTGGTATATTCCCATCATTCCAATGGTGCTAGTGAATGGTGCCGAGGGAATCGGGACAGGCTGGGCGTGTAAGATCCCCAACTATGATCCCCGAGAGATCGTCAACAACATCAACCGCATGCTCAACCACCAGGACCCCCTGCCAATGGTAAACACTAACAGTTGGACTCGGAGCATGAAAAAGAAAGCATTCGTCTGTGCCCGTTTGACTTCTGTTGTTCACACTTCAAGCCACTTGATTGATGAGTCCCTGTTTTCTGATTGACCGTGGGTAGTTTATGTGATATGATATCTTAACCCCGAAACAAAACAAAGGAAACTTTTTGGCAGCCCTGACCACATTTTTGTGGCTGACAAGCATGTTAGCAGTACACAGATCAGCTTGGCTTCCCCGATTGCTCGTGGACCTCCATGGCTCGTTGCTTGTAGTGTGGATGCAGGCTGCAGACAAAGTCTAGGTCATTAAAATTTGGTTTGTTTAGGTGAAAATTTGATCATTTTCTCAGTTATTTTCCCTCTGTAATTTTTGTCCCCAAACAGCTTCCCAGCTACAAAAACTTCAAAGGGTTGATCCATGAACTGGGTCAGAACCAGTACCTTGTCAGTGGAGAGGTGTCAGTCATAGACAGAAACACCATCGAGATCACAGAGCTTCCTGTTCGGACATGGACACAGGTACAATTCATCCTCTTTTCTTTAGGATATCTTATATTGGATTTTTGTCACCTAAGATAGAAGTTACCTGGTGTGCATATGAAGATCTGGAATATTTAATGATAGCAATAGGATACAACAAAAAACAATAAAAATAACATGTGTGGTAAATCTTGGTGCATATGCATTGTGAGATGTATTATTGTGAATAACTGTGTCTTCCCTCTTGTGTGCAGGCCTATAAGGAGTCTGTGCTGGAGCCCATGCTGCAGGGCAGTGACAAAACACCAGCTCTCATCAATGATTATAAGGAATACCACACAGATACCACAGTCAAGTTTGTGGTTCGCATGTCTGAGGAGAAACTGGCCCAGGCCGAGGCAGCCGGCCTTCACAAAGTCTTCAAGCTCCAGTCCAGCCTTACCTGCAACTCCATGGTAATCTGCAATTGTCTTCTGTCTTGAAATATGGATGGCTTGGCCTCCCTGGTTTGTCCATTTTAAAATCATGCATTTACTACATTTTCTTTAAGTTGTCAATGGTGTGCAGTTAACTGATTTTTAAACCACTTAATCCTCAGGTGCTGTTTGACCACATGGGTTGTCTAAAGAGGTACGATTCAGTCCAAGACATTCTCAGGGAGTTCTTTGAGCTCCGCTTGCACTACTACAAATTGAGGAAGGACTGGTCATTGGGCAGCCTGGGAGCCGAGGCTGCCAAACTGTCCAACCAGGCTCGCTTTGTACTGGAGAAGATTGAAGGAAAAATTTCAATCGGTAAGAATGCTGAAAATCAGTGAAAAGTATCAGATTCTTATGTAACAATGAGTGGTTGAATATGTTTTCTTTTCCAACCCATATTTTTTTTATCCTAACAGAGAACAAATCCAAGCGTGAACTGATCCGCATGCTGGTCCAGAAAGGCTATGAGTCTGATCCAGTGGCTGCCTGGGTCAAGGCTCAGGAAAAGGTACTGTTACAATGGCTTGGACATACATCTACACATACAAATTCATACAGCAACAACATGACCAAAAGTAAAAATTCGTTAGGCCTATAATAAGTAGTATAAATTATTATGTATTTCAATAGAAACAAATGGCAAAAAGTTTATAGTAATCTTTGCTATAACTGAACAAACAAGAGCGAGCTGCTGTTGCACCACTCCTAGGACTGTACATTACAGCATGTCAGTAAATACACATTAATCATGGCAGAAGGTGTAGAAAGCAGCATGAGTTAGTGTCTGTTGTTTGATAAGATGTTTCTTGTTTTTCTCTGTCAGGCTCAGGAAGAAGATTACCGTGATGGAAACGAGAGCGACACCTCTGTGGACTCTGGCTCCTCATCAGGGCCAAACTTCAACTACATTCTCAACATGCCTCTGTGGTGCCTGACTAAAGAGAAGGTGGAGGAGCTGCTCAAACAGAGGGACCAAAAGGTATTATTATTCATTGTTCTATTTCTCATCATTCATTTTCATCTCAGTAGACACCCGTCATGCCTGTCAGGACTTTATGGTTATTGTAGCGATTGCATTTATCTCAGGGGTTAACCAAACACCCAACTCCAACAGTGCCTTGCTCAGTTGTGTAGTAGTAGTAGTAGTAGCGTATTAAGTTGTGCAGTTGACATGTGTTGATCAACAAAGTGAATGTGTGCTGATGTACAGAAAGGAGAGCTGAATGATCTCCAGAGGAAATATCCAGAGGATCTGTGGAAGGATGACTTGGCAGTGTTCATTGAGGAGCTGGATGTAAGTTTTGTGTTTTAGCCATTTATTGTTGTCTCAGCATGCAACAGCTTGCTCTGCTGTGAAAAGTGATAGTTGATAGTTTACTTCAGGGGTTGATGTGCTTTCAGTCACTTTGTTGTAAAGTTGTTAATAACTGATTTATGTCTGATATCAAAAACAAATTTCCACAGCACTAATTCCATCAAAACAACAGATTCATGTCATACTCACCACTCTCTAACAGAAATACTGTTTTCATTCACTCCATTGTTTCCAGTTGCTTCTACTTTGCTATATATATATATACTTTTTTTTTTTAAAGGAATAGCTCGACATTTTGGGAAATACGCTTATTCGCTTTCTGGCAAAGATCAACACCACTCTCATGAGCACTCTATCTGTTAAATATCAGGCATTGGTTAGCTTAGCTTAGCATAAGGACTGGAAGCAGGTGGAAACAGCTAGCCTGGCTCTGTCCAAAGGTAACAAAATCCACCTACAAGCACCTCTAAAGCTCTTAATAATAATTATAATAATTTTATTTATATATCACCTTTATATAGCATTAAAGGCCTGATCACCTTTAGTGATAAGTCGAGATTTTGGAACCATTAGTAGGGCGCTGCCAGAGGATCTCAAGCAGTGATCAGGCTCATACGGACTAAGTTACCAGATCCCAGATATAGGCAGGAGCCTGACCATTCAAAGCTTTAAAAATGAGCCGTAAAATCTTAAAATAAATTCTAAAACTCACTGGTAACCAGTGAAGTGCAGCAAGGGTCGATGTGATGTGGTTGTTTCTCTTAGAATGTGTTATAAGCCTGGCAGCAGAGTTTTGTTTAAGTTTTGGATGTTTCACGCTGATACCAGAAGAACGTGCGTTGCAATGATCTAGTCTGGAGGAGATAAAAGCATGGATGACCTTTTCTAGATCTGCAGATGAAAGGAATGACCTGATCTTTGTTAAATGTCTCACTTGGACAAAGCAGGACTGCACCACTTTAGTCACCTGAGCATCAAAAGACAACAAAAATACACCAAGGTTACGAGATTGTTCATACTGCTAGTGCTGGGGCCAGAAGGGGTAATTATAACTATTTCTGTTTTCGAGCCATTTAACTGCAGGACACTTTTGGACATCCAATTCTTAATTTCAGTGAGGATATGATGTCTACGCATGATTTGCCCCAGGAGTAGCATGTATATAGTAAATATGAGGGGACCCAGAATAGACCCCTGGGGGACCCCACAAAAGAGAGGAGGAGGCATCTCCAAGCATAACAGGGAAGGACCTGTTGGACAGAGAGGAGATGAACCAATCCAGAGCCACATCACTGATGCCAACATAGTGGTCCACTGCGTCAAAGGCCGAGCTGAAGCGGCAAGCATTAATTAACACGTTATCTCTCGTCTCTCGTCTGTTTACTCCGTACAAAAACTGAACAGTAACAATTTCTCACAAATATGGACAGAGCCTGGCTCGCTGTTTCCCCTTGTTTCCGGTGTTTGTGCTAAGTTAGCTAACTGGCGGCTGGTTGTAGCTTCATATTTAATGGACAGACATGAGACTGATATCAGTCATCTCCACCAGAAAGCAAATCAGCGTATTTCCCAAAATGTTGAACTATACCTTTAAGCTACTGTCAGTGAAACACAACACTTACTGCACTAATGACTTTTAACATTGAATGTCTTCAGGAAGTGTTGAGTGTCATTGACATAGCCTAACAGTGCTCGAAAATTATTGGAATAAATAAGTGAATGAAATTCCTGTTTAAAAAAAGAAACAGAGAGCAGTAGAGTTCGACGGGACTCTGTTGTACTGATGGAAATAATGTTGTGGAAATGTACATTATGCTGAATTAACCATGTGCAGGTAATTCCACCTTTCCTCAGTGTTTTTTACCTGGTCTTTATTAGCGACTGGCTTTTATTTGTTTGTGCTGGCCCATTATTTCAGTACTGGCTTCTATTTGTGAATTAACTGTATTTAGAAAGTTACGTAACTTTAGAATTGCTGTGTTTTGTCTGTCAGAAATTGGAGGCCCATGAGCGAGAGGAGCAGAGTTTAGGAAAGGCCATCAAACTGGTGAAGGGGAAGGTGGGCAAACCTAAAGTGAAGAAGTTGAACCTGGAGGAGACCATGCCCTCACCATTTGGTCGCAGAGTGGAGCCTCCAACTCAGCCAATCAAATCTGATGCAGCCAAGAAACTGACGAAAAAGAAGAAGGTACCAACTGCTGATGTAATACTGAAATGAGAAGAGTGATATCAGGAATCCAGCATTGTTACAGGTTGTGTTTTTCTCTCAGGGTGACGCAGATCCGGCAGTGAAGTTGGAGTTTGATGATGATGGTTTGGGCGGTGAGGGAGGAACAGGAGAAAACTCTGTGGCCAAACCAAAGGCTCCACGTGTCAAGAAAGAGAAGAAAGAGCCCGGTCAGTACTAAACTAAAAACTTAAACTATTCCATCTGTAGTGTGGGCTGATGAATAAAAGAACACCAGAATGTTTAACAAGTGCCGTTTACTTCAACAGGCTAAATGTAAAGTAAAACAATGGTTCTCGGTAGCATAGTTGCATAGTATCGTACATTCCGTAGTAGCTATCTTGACTCTCTAGCTCTCCATACACAGTGTCTCAACTAGTATCTGCTTTACGACAGTGTCGCTTAGTGGTACAAAGCAGCAGACATATAAATGATAGAACACAACACCATCAAACATGTTAAATTAATTTCCTTTAGTTTTTCACCTGAAGTTTCAATGATTTAGCAATTGTTGTTTCTGTCGAGGTGTAAAAGTACTGAATTAAAAAGGCCAAATGGAAAAATGGAAAATGTTCTTTAGTTGCACACTTTTTGAGATGGAACTTTTTGAAGATTGAGGTAGAGGGTTGTAAGAAATGATGGAATTGGACTTTCTGTATCAGTAGATAAATGATTTATCAGCACAGACAGACAGATATATGTCAACTACCACTATCCAGAGATAATAAAGCGTTCTTTCTCCTAGGTATACTGTGTTGGACTGGTTTAAAAGTAGCTATAACCCAGGTCCTCTTTGATACTTTGCAGTGTAGTGAGAAAACTGTAATCCATTATTGAACAACCAGGAGCGCCTCAGTCCTAAGTGAGAATACTGACAGTCAACAAGCAGTCTGGTAATCTTGCTTACTGTGTTGCAGGAGCTCCCAGAGTGAGAAAACCTCCAGGACCCAAAGGTGCCTCTGTTAAGAAGGTGAAGAAGAGAAACCCCTGGTCTGATGACGAGTCCAAGTCAGACAGTGACCTGGAGAACAGTCAACCCATCATCCCCAGAGAGAACAAGTCCCAGAGGGCATCAGGTAAAGTTGGGCCCTCAGCCAAATATCATTAAATTAAGTATGAATATTGACTGTCATCACTAGCACCACCATCAGGCCAGTTTATGTACAATAGTGTTAATTTTGGCAGCTACTTTTTAGTCTAAATCTTAAAGGGTAAATCTGGTGATATTCCTTTTATCAATAAAAATCATCGTATCATTGCATCGTATCGTAAGATAAGTCCATAACGTAATTATCGCGACAGGCCTATCCACAGCCTGATATATCTTATTCCTCTGTGCCATAGAGCTCCATTGTTGTCCAAAAACTATTAAAAACACATCAGTGAGCCGCACTGTTGCACTGGGTGACATGTTCCTCCATTATCATGAACACACACTGTAGTTTATTGTGACTCAGTCCCTCATACACCGTCATGCTGCCCCAAGTCCTCACTAGAGCAACAAATGTGGATTAATCCGCCGCTGAAAATAGTCTTCAACAAATGCACTATTTCCTCGTGCTTGTGAGCTGTTTTTTTAAAGATTTATTTCTTCATTTTTGAACTGATGAGCTTGCGGCTGAGACAGGGCAGGGAAGTCAGAAAGTATTAAGAGACAGACTAACACATTGTTGCTTTTGGTCTTTCCATGGGATTTATTGACAACAACAAAGATAGATTGCAGGTTGGTGTTGTACATATATTTCAACTGGGCTGCAGTAGGGAGCCACTTTGCTGCCACGGCTTCCAGCTACAACTGAGCGTGTTGCTTGCTGTGCGTCCTTATTTCATCTTGCAATGTTTTAAATAAGCATTTAAAAATGTATTTTTTTAGGATGGCATTTTTATAATGTACCAATGTTGTGTGTGCACGTGTATATGTGAAGTGAATGTGTATGAAGATATATATGCATATCCTTAATATCTTTATTATATTTGTTCTTTATCTATATTGTGCTGCTCTGTTTTAATAGTTATTTTATTGTTTTTACTTTTGCTTAGTTTTATTAAATTCCACAGTCCTCGCTGTGCCAAAATGCAGTCTAAAGTTCAACAGACTGATAAGACTAATCAAGTGGGTAACAGTGGGTTTACTGTTGAACTGCAGATTGCTGTGCCGTCACTTGAAGTGTCATCTGAAAGAGCACTCATCTGTCTTTATATCCAACTTCCAAAAAAGCATGTGGTGTGTCTGGCTAACTTAACCAACCCTGCTGTGCATGTTTTAGAACCAGGAAGTAGGCTCTTATAAGGACTGTCGAGAGCATCGTATCTGTGAAGTGATTGGCTGTTTGTGCGTTGTCAAGTAACGTACCCTATCAAAATTATATTGAAGTTTCTCATTTTCCTATCACGGCCTCTTGTTAATATTGATAAGTATATGTATAGTTTATATCACCCAGCCCTAGACAGGAGAAATTATTACAGTGACCAATAACTCTTTCAACCTACATATGGTATGTGTGTGTTGTATAAAGGCAGCCATTAAACAATACGAACTTCACCTTTAAAGGAGAGGGACTGGATATATTCACTGTACTATATCAGCAAGAGCAGAATTTTCAAAGAATTTGAATAAATAAAAGTAGTATTAATTTCACGTCAGCATCAGGTAGGTGGTTATAGAGTGACTGTTAGCATTTCATTTCAGTCAACTTCGAGTGGCCTGGGGCCAAAAATAACTTGTGAACTAGGTCTATGTTTCCTCAGTCTGATTAGCCTCCGTCGGCTTCAAGTGTCTGAGGGTGCAGTCTGATGCAACCCAGCCGCAACACGAATAATTATTGTACAAGGCACCAGAATCCACAGCTATGATAATGTTGTTTGACACAGACTGCGCTTGTCTTTCAGCTTCCAAGCCAAAATACACGTTTGACTTCTCCGAGGAGGAGGAGGAGGAGGCAGATGAAGAGGAGAACGGTGACGATGATGTGGCTTCTTCTCCAGTGAGGTCATTTAAAGATGACTTCACTTCCTCTAAGACCGAGGAGCGCTACAGCGACCATAATGATGACGACGATGACGACGACAACAAAGACTCCTACTCTCCCCCCAGACAAAAGCCCAAGTAAGATTTGAACCACAGCCAGGAGCTCATCTGAACATGTTGAAATGGAATGTTTGCAGGAGTGGTTGCAGTGTCGAACGGGACAGTGGCAGTTTGCAGCCGTACTTTTTGGACATCTTTATATTATAAAGAGTTCGGTCCAGACCTGCTCAATAGGAAAAGTGCAATGAGATAACTTCTGTTATGAATTGGCGCTATATAAATAAATTGAATTGAATTTAATCGAATTTATGTGCTCGAGGTCTAAAACGCTTACCATGTAATCACGTCAGAAACATTCAAATCTAACCAGGGACCTATGTTGCACGTCAGTCCTTCTCTCTCCACTCATTTCCTTTCATCTCTCTACTCTCTGCTATCTAATAAAGGCAAAAATATATAGAAAAGAAATGTTAAATGCGCTGTTTCTGCTTCTCTGAAGGTCTGCACCTGCAGCTATAAAGAAAGAGACAGCCAGCATCTTCTCATCCAAGTCAGCCTTCTCTGAAAAAAGCATCGACAGTGGTGAGTACAAGCCCAGCGTTAGTGTGCAGTCACTCCTATTTACAGATTTTTGCAATGTAAGGTTTTGCAACATGATTATTATTTCTATATGACGATAAAAGTTTGTCAACCATGACATATTTTTCTATACTGATTAGGACTGCAGCAAACAATTATTTCAGTATTGATTAATCAGTCAATTATTATCTACCAAATGAATCGTTTGGTCTGTAAAATGCCAGAAAATTGTGAAAAATGCCCGTCGCAATTTCACAAAATGTTGTCCAGCCTCCAGTCTAAAACCCAGTTTACTATTATAAGATAAAGAAAACGTGAAAATATTTCCATTTTATTATTATCATACAAGAGTATTTTGGCATTTTCTCTTAAAAACTATTCAAACAATGAATCGATTGTCAAAATCGTTGCCGATTAATTTTCTTTTATTGTCTAATCGATTAATTGAATCGTTGCTGCTCTAATACCGTTTATACCGTGGTATCTATTCCTTTAATACCTCTGGCTGCTTTAGGCCATTGTGGACAATATTGCGAATCAATGAGCAGAACTGATTTATGTCAGTATTGGATTTACAGGATTTTTGCATCAATGTGATGAAGCACCTTGATTATTCAGGTATTTAAATCATTGGATCAGCCAAAAACTGACATTCCCTTCTCTGGTTACTTTATCTGTAAAGGGTATCCAAAAGACATTAGACGGTTGTGAATCATCGTCTATGTATTTTTTTTCCTTGATTTACATGATCAAGCTGTCACAATAACTTAAATTCAAACAAATATACTTCCAAAAAAGGGGAAAAGTAAGAAAGAACAGATTTTACTTTCCACATCCTGTACCACGAGGCTAAAGATGTTTTGATAAAAGCAGTCAGGGGATAAAATGGTGGTATGACATATTTCTGACAACTTGTTACATGTTCTTGATTTGTAAGACAAAGAAGTCCTCATAAACACATTTTCAAATGATCTAGCCAGACTTTTTGCTCCATATACGCCTGTACGTTGTCTCCTAGGATATTCATTCAGTTATGTAACTGCAGGTTGACAGAGTTGCTGTCAGTGTGGTACAAACCCCTCTTCTAACTCTGGCTAACATCAGTGACATATTAGTTTACAGTGATGTATGCTGGCATACTGTATAGGCTTGGTAAGGTATTACAGTATACCAGGGTATTTAGAAACCGTCGAGCAGCAGCTCTCACTCGTTCTTGGGAGGCAGACCATTAAATTCGCTAAATAAAATGACAAAAATCGCCCAAAAAACAACCCATCGCTGATATATTCGTCCAATCGCCCAACCCTGGTGGCTGCGTAGCATCGTTTCCGACTTGTGTGATCCAAACATTTCCAATAACTCCAGAGCCTTGTAAAGTCCAAAAGTTAAAATTTATTGAAAAGAAATAGATGTAATCATTTCCAAAATTCACAATATTTATCTAATGAAATACTTATACATATTTGTATAAGGAGGCAGCACCTGTGTTAACAATCTAACAGACATTCAGTACAGCACTAAGTAGGCTAATTGCACATTAGACACAGCATTGTAGGCTAGACAGTGTCATACATGCTACAATGACGTCTGTCACCAGCAGCTCAGCATTTACATAGTCTTTTTGTTTTGTTTTTACACATATACCGCACACGCCGGTGAAGTGTAAGGTATGAAAAAACAGACACCGCCCAAGCCTAATACTGACTTCTGCCAACACTGGCTACTGGCTGCCTCCTTTTTTGCACTGAACACTGCAACCAATTGAGAAATTTCTGTTCTAGTTCTGTTAGATCCTGAAGTGTATTAAGTTCTCAGTGTTTCATTAAAGCAACAGCATCTGATTAGTTTGTTTGTGCAGAAGACACAATCGTAAGAAAATGAACTGTAGCATAGGAAAAAAAACAAGTATGTAAGTCGATTTTCTTCTTTCATCCCAATATTAAAGAAACACTTCCTGTTTACATTTAGTCTGCAGAGCATCGTGGGCCAGGAGGAAATGTGCAAATTTGAATTATATGCTTTACAAAACATTAAACCAGTCAGAAGTGTCTACATGCAGGAGTGATCTGTACAGAAAGTGCAGCAGGTGAACGTTGGCCTGTGTTTGTCTTGTAGATGGGTCCAAGTCTGACAGTGAAGATGACAACGGCCCGGTGTTCTCTACTTACTCCAGCAGCTCTGCATTTGACAAACTATCGCCAGCAAAGAAAGGTAATGTCTCACTCTGTTCACCTGCGGGAGCTCTAATGCAGCGTCATAGCTAACACCATAAAAGAAGAGAGGGGATGATTTTTAAGAGATTAGAATCAGAATCACAATCAGAAATCCTTTATTGATCCCCGAGGGGAAACTCTTTTGTTACAGCAGCTCACTGTCACGTCAGTGCACACAGGGATAGAAGTACTAAGCAAAAAAAAAATATAATACAGATACAATACAGGTCAGAAAATAAATTAAGTACCAGGTGGGTATAAGTATAAAATAAAATAAGTGTGAAGTACAAAGTGGGTTTACCGGTTGATGATAATAATATGGTATAAGGTAATAATAGTGCATGAACTGTCAAGTTAAGTGTAGCTTATTAAGGTTATGAACTTGTTCATGAATTCAGTGACAGTTGGAATGGAGCTCATGAAGTCTAATATGTATTTTATAAAGACAATGTGGATGTAACTCATCAAAGCATGATGTTATTACATAGTCCAAAGTGGAGGTTATAAAAGGCTTCCAACGTGACTGACTGTGTGTAAGCAGTATTTAATGGTCAGGTTTTTATGTGTGACCTGTAGCAGCTAAGAAGTCCTCTGAAGCAGCTCCCAAACCCAAGAAGCCACCAGCACCAAAAGCAAAGAAACCAGATAAATCCATCTGGGACTCTGACTCTGACACGGGGTCCAAGAAGCCAGCACCAGCCCTTAAAGGTACAGCACCCATTCTGCCTTTTCTTGCAAAAGATGAATAAATAAATAAAACTCACATTGCTGAGGGTGAATGTTTTGGTCACTTTTTGTTTGGGGGAACTTTTTGCAGGTAAAGGCAGGGGGAGGAAGAGGAAGGGCTCTGGCTCTGAAGATGATTACAGTCCCATGAAAAAAATGGCAAAACCTGCCGGCAGAGTGAGTATCTTCCTGTGTTTATTAGATGCAGTGTTGGTGTTTGACATGTCAAATATTTAAGCTGCTACTGTGAACATCAGTGACCAGCGCTTTGCATTGTGGGGCACAGTATGCAAGGCAGACTGGTCTGATGCACACTGGAGATTTTTTCCGAATCAGTACGACATCCGAGTATTTTTGGCATACTGGAGATTTTGCTTTTGTTTGCATGCTGCATACTACATGCTGCATTCTGGCCAAATCAGTACACACTGCTAGTATAGCAGGCGGTTTCAAATACAGCCAGTGACTTGCAGCTTTTCACAGTCTGGACCAACTCTGCTGTGAAGAGTAGAAGACGCCATAGTAACGTTACATAAACAGGGACTTTTTATTTATTTTCTTCTCTAGCAAACACAATTCTTTTTACACACTATTATTCTGCAACCTGAGCGTATCTACACACTTTATGGCTGACAAAAGTAACGTAGCTACCCCTCAGTGGCGACCAGCAGAAACACTGAAAACTCGAATATGATGACATGGTCATCTGCTACATCGCACATTAGTTGATATTCAAGTATATCGAATATATTCGTTATATCGCCCAGCCCTACTTGACAACACATACTGTATGTCTTTGGCAGCCAGATAGAAATTTCAAAAGTCATCTACTTTATCAGCCGAAATAAAGAACTAAAGAAATGGAGGAAGTGGAAAAGTGCGTGGAAAGTCCCAATACAGTTTATTTTTATCATTATTAAAAACTAGTATATGTTTTTTAAATCTATTATTCTAGAATCTTTTATTAAGAACCAATATTTTCCAATATTGTTGAGAAATAACTCAGACATCAGAAACAACAATTAGCATTATATAATGGCTAAACTATTGCCTTTTAAAAAGGGCTCCCATCGAAGTATATTTTCCATTAGTTTGTGAAAGTATTGAAAGAGCCGAATGAAGGCCATTTTACCTCCGGAGAGCTGAGAAGAACTATTCAAGCCACAACTGCGGCTAAACCGAGGGTGAAGGAGCGGTACAACACATGCTGGGACAAGACCTAGAGTGACCACGGTGCCTGAAGGACAGCATGTCAAACTAATGTTTTTTAGACGGAGTGGTATCTCACTTTGAGAAATATTTGAAAATATTTTCTACATAACGCTTTCTGTAATTTCATGAAACAAATCAAAGTTCTCTGAGGTAAATTCTTGTCTGAACACAAGCAGCCATAGAATGACTTTGCTTGATAAAATAGTTTAAACTAAAATTAGATTTTAAATCAGCAACTGTCTGATCCAATAATGAATAAACAAGATTACAAATCTGATCAAATACTCAGTGGCAGCTTTCCATACTTGACGGCTTTTGATACTCGGTTCTTCACACAAATTTTGGCCAGCACCAGAAAAGCAGTGGTGGAATGTAATTATGTACATTTACTTGAGTATTTCTATTTTATCCTTCTTCATACTTCTACTCCAATACAATTCAGAAGGAAATATTTTATGAATCACTACTACAATTTTTTGTAACTCTTTTTACTCTTTAGATTAAGATTTTCCATAAAAAACACATGATCAGCTTATAAAATATGATACACAGTTATAGATGAAACCCAACACTATAAAGTACTTAAAATTAGCTCCACCTCAACTACAACAGTAAAATGCTGCTTACACATTAATGCACCAGTAATAACAACCTAATAATGTAATACATAACAGTCATGTGGGCCATTTTTCTGCGTTATGAATACTTTTATGTTTGATACTTAAAGTGCATTTCGCTGATAATACGTTTACTTGTGGCATTTTCAATGCAGTACTTGATTGTAAATGAGTATCTTTATATTGCAGTATTGGTGTTTTTACTTAAATAAAGAATCTGAATACTTACTCTACCGCTGCAAAAATGTAGGTTCAATACACAGCCATAGGTTTCTTAGATAACAACCTATTGTTTTAGTTTCAATGCAGTAATAACCTAAATGGTAACTATAATAAAGTGTTTTATTGTGTTCCTGTGCAGAAGCCTCAGAAATCTCCATCTGATGACGAAGATGATGACAGCAACAGCATGAGTGCAATGAACACTCTGTCCCGTGACCGACCAGGCCGGTCCAAGAAGGAGGTGAAGTACTTTGCCGATTCAGACAACGAGGAAGACGACGACGACGACGATATGTTCGATTAAAGAAACCTTTGGTCACTTTCAACCACACTCTGCTTGTATGGAAGTTTCCTCCTTCTGTGTTCCCACAGACTTTTGTACATTTCCTGTCTCATTTTATTTTCATTAATGGTGATGTTCAATGATTTTTAATGTGTAGGTGTTTTACACTTTTTATTATACATAATACAGGTTTCTTTTTTTATGCTCATTGAAATGTTCTGTATTTGTCTGAAGCGGCTTTTAGAAATTTAGAATGCTGTGCTTTAGCACATTTTAATTGTTAAAATACTATGTAACTTTTTGAACATGAAGTTGAAAGTAAACAATGAAATGTCCATGGTTTTGCTTGCCTGATTCTTTCATTACTGAGCAATATTACATATAGAAGAAGTCATGTAATGATATAACATGATACATACATATCTGTTACAGTGAGGTGATACGTATAGTTCGAGGTCCCATGAAATGGAATCATTATGTTCCTTATTATGATGTATTTCCTGCAGACGTCGGTGAGGCGTCAATCTCAGTGTAAACCAATGGTATGTAAAAAAGATTTGACTTCTTTGGTTGCACTTTTCAGTTACAGACGGTAACTGGTAACCCGAGGAGTAGAGCGAGGGGAGATTGTCCACTAGTTAATCGATCGCAGATGGCGCTGTTAATATTCCTGTCTATGTGTGGAAAACACTACTTGATTTTTTCTAACCAAACCACTTCCACCACTGAAGTAGCTCCCCCTTTTGGAACCAACCCCTCCACCGTGGAGCCGGTAGCAATGTTACTTTCGCTTTCAGCGATGCTTGTTGTTGCTGTGCATAACAGTACGTCATTACATCAACAAGTCGGAATGTTGCCATTATCACGATATGAATTTTTTTTATCATATTAAAAATTACACCGGTATTATCGTTAACGATATGATATGGCACACCCCTAGAGGACATGCCTGGCTCTGGAACTGGTAATTGAAACAGGACGTTGCGCCTCAATCAGACCCAGTCAATTCGAGAGGCTCTGAATGGCTGCCAATATCTTCTGCTGGGTGTACCCCTGCTCACGTCTGTGCCTCCTAGAGTGTGCTCTGGAACCATGTCTGCCATCACTTGACAGGGTAGGCGGAGACTGAGCAGCTGAGCCCTGTGCACCAATTTGCTAGAGGGAGAACCGCAGCAGCACTGCATGGATTCTCTATGTCCTCCATCAAATGTGCCACTACCAGACAAGGGGGGCATTCCCAATGGCTGTCGCGGGGGTCCATGATAACCTGACAAAAGAGGCAAAACTGGGAGGCCATCTTCCCACCAGCTACGAATAGCCAACAGGAATGAGATCAGCTGTCTATCCAATGTGCTTGTCAGGATAGGTAGTGACTAACACTCACCGAGTCAGTTACATGTCTTTGTTGATATAAGATCTCGAGGGTAGGTAGAAGGATGGCATTCAAGATGAGGTCGAAATAGATCTAAACATCACTTCCCCATTGGTTTTTCCAAAATAAAGGATCTTCTGAACAAGCATGGCTTTCCTGAATAAAACAAAAATCAGCACCTTTTCCTTGGCAGTAAAGAAATAAAGCCTCTCTTTTTAGCAGATCCCTAATATCCTGCCTGATATCACCAAATGGTGTATAACACGGCAATGTCTTCAGTCATTTTGCATGTCACGATGCATTTTTTGCTTTTCGCATGTAATTACACACCATTTAATCTGCACTGACTTATATTGTGCAGAGACGGCGTGTCATTTACATGTAAATGTCATAGAGAAAAAAATGTCAGGTGACGTAGTATAGAGATCAACAAAGTCTAAGTAGGGAGGCGGTCTAAACGCCTAAACCTAATCAAATTGAGACCGTTTCACAACGTTAACCACGTGTTTATCATTGTTACCATGATGATGAAGGTCACCTGACTATGACGATGAAGATCACCTGACTATGTGTTGCTGCTGTGTGTGTGTGTGTTAAATGACACGCGAAAGCTTAAAATGCTAAAAAGGGTAGGTTCAACCGCCTTACTAACTGCTTGTGTGGGATTAGAGTGTTGCTTTTTCGTAGCTTCTCCTTTGTGTGTTGTGTTTGGGCAAGATTCGCATTCGCCCCCAATTTTAGCTTTGCAGAAATAAGAGTGATTCTCTCTGACTGTTCTGTTTTATTTGTAAGCTCGATTCCCGTTTCCTTTTCCATTTTCTGAAGTTCAACTGCAGCCGGCATGATTATACTTCTGAGGCAGTTGCTAGTTAGCTAATAACTAAATGTTGCTAGCTAACATGACTGATGCCAGCCTTTTTTTTCCAAAGTTTTCTTGACAGGGAATTGAGCACAGAAAGAAATTTGACTTGTTTTGTTGAAGAGCAGGAAGAAAGAGAACATACAATTGAACACTGCAAATTCCACATTGCGATTTAAAATAATGGTAATGGTAGTGGTAATAATATTAATAAAATAATAATAGTAATAATAATAATAATAGGAATAATAACGATAATAATAGTAATAAGACTAATAATAATAATTGTAGTAGCGGTTGTCGAGCAGGATGTGCCTTGCAATCACAGATCCAGACTCTACAGCTCCGGAGGCAGAAGTACCTGCTGAAAGCGACAGAAGGAGAGAGGAGAGAGAGACAAGAAAGCACAAAACTCCAGGAGAGAAAAGATGTAGAGTTAGTAACATGCATTAATGGGATTAGAATGTGTACAGATGGAGAGGAAGAGAGAGGTGCATCATGGGAAGTCTCCCGGCAGTCTAGGCCTATAGCAGAATAACTGAGTGATGGTTCAGGACTCACCTGAGCTGGCCCTAACTATAAGCTTTGTCAAAGAGGAAAGTCTTAAGCCTACTCTTAACCCTAACTAGGATCTGATTCCACAGGAGAGGAGCTTGATGGCTGAAGGCTCTGGCTCCCATTCTAATTTTGGAGACTCTATGAACCACAAGTAACATCGTTGCAGGTCATACAGGTTTTTATGTCCTTAAGGCATGCTTGAAGTTTAGCTAACTGATTAGTTTCATCTGGCTTGATCGATAGATATAATTGGGTATCATCTGCATAACAATGAAAGTTTCCTAAAAATATTGCCCAAGGGAAGCATATATGAAGCATATATAAGGTGAATAGAATTTGTCCAAGCACAGAACCTTGTGGAACTCTGTGATTAACTTTGGCGTGCATGGAGGATTCATCTTAACAATGTACAAACTGAGATTGATCTGATAAATCGGATTTAAACCAGCTTTACACTGAAAACAGCTGCCTGCTGCAGTTGAAAACAAGGTTGATGAGAGTGGTGAGAGTGACCCTAAACAGTAAAGCTGCTGGCTGTAAAACCAAAACAATGAGCCACTATCAGAGCTTTAAAGTTTTTCATCAGATTTCAACTTAAAGCGCTCTATCTGAATGCAATTTAAAACAAATGAGTTGGTAGTCCTACTAATTACTACGCTGAACAGTACACACACACTGGATGTCATCAAGATTCATATCACTCTCTAACAAGGTTACCTGGGTTTAGATGTTACATTATGGATGCACGCACGAGTATTTTAAAATAAATATATTTTATTACTTTGCCAGGACAGTTCATGGTAAAGTTAAACAGTATATGAACATAAAAAGCATATGTTAATGTACAAACAAAGACAATATTCAAAATGGAGAGCTGAAACAGATTGAAGCTCAAACCTCAGAGCAGCTCCTGAGGTCGACTTCACCCTATGGGCCGGCAACAGGGTTTGATGGGATAAATCCACAACGACCCCTGCCCCTTCCACCCCCATGGCCAGTAAGATGTGACCGTCATGTCTCATATTAACACGACTATACAACACTGCATATGATTGGTGGTGAGGTACTCTGATACCGATGGAAAAAAGGCGACTGTGGACAGTTTGTGATGTCTACCAAGAACACCTCCATGGACAACAACAGAGTTACTGTTAATGATTGATATTGAGGTTCACAGTCATGTTTTCTGGCTCCTAGGTAAGGTGTTTTATCTAGGGTTAGACCGATATGGGGGGCTGATATTGAGTTTTTATACCTGTAATGCTGTTTTAATTTGTTGGGCAGTTTAATTAGTTGCATTCATGTCATTCAGATGATTCAGATTTGTTAAGACTGTAATTATGAGTGGAAAAAAACGTCATGTCAGCCTGCTGCTTGAAATTTGAGTCAGATATTGGTCATTTCTGACACCTGGAGAAAAGAATTACATAAGCAATTGGCAGCAAAATGGCTGCAAAGCCACCATCGCTTATGGTTACATCAAAATAAAATCCATTATTGAATCTAATTCAGTTGATTCAGCTAATTAAAAATAGCTACACATGTTTGTTTCATGTGTCAACGAGCCACTAAAAATATGCAACATAATAAAAATAGCTCATTAGGCTTATATGGTGTGACTACAAGGCTAGCAAAGGGGTAACCATCTTGGAATAATGCGTGAATACTCCAAAGTCAGAATAACATGCCATCAATGCAGTATTACAGTCTTTCAGTTTTTCATTTCTGGTGTCTAAGTGTAAATACTTAGAGAGTATTTAGACACTAAATACTACCCTTCCTGTAATATTCCAGGGATTTAACAAGTATTTGTAAATTTGAGGCATTCAATTCAAATTTTCAAATTTAAAAAGAGAATTCACCCAAAACTCTTAAAAATGCCAGATTTGAATTCAACTTTGATTTTTGGATACATTTATTGTTTTATTTCTGTAGATAATTGGCCAAATGTAACCACACTTTAAAGCTGCAATAACTGATTGTTTAGCCACTTGGGGGCAGCAGAACAAGCTGTGAACACAACAGTACAGTGGATTTATCAGAGCTTTTACACTGTAAACAGCTGCTCGCAGCAGTTGGAAACTAGCTTGATGAGAGCGTTTAGTTAAGTTGCGGGCTATAAAACAAAAACAAAGCACTACAAGTAGCTAAAACACTCTGTAGGACTGCAGAGTTGGGTGATTTTTCTCCGTGGGTTTGTCAGTAGGAGTGACACTTTTCACATTTTACATAGTAATTAGATCCATTGTTAATATAAAAATATTGATTAGTGCAGCTTTAAGAAATTCCCAGTGGAGGGTGGTTGTCTGGGTGTTGTTGAAAGGCATTCTGGGAAACCTAATAGACTAGGCAGGTTGAGGGACATGGGCTACACTTAAAAAAACACCCCAGGCTATCAAACTGTTCTGAAGATCAGTTTTTCCTTGGACTGATTATTGGCACATAATATAATATATAAAAATGTCTATCAATTTTCAAAACCCCATATCGGTCGAACCCTGGTTCATTAGTTGACCTGTTAACCAAATAGCTGTCGATTGATTGGGTTTGATTGATTGACGACAGCTGATTGGCTTCCTGGCTGAGGAGGGGGGAAGCAGCTCTGTTGTTTGACATGGAACAAGAACAGAACATATTGACAATGTTGGGCGCTGAGGTGACTTGGGTGTTCATTTCTCCCCTCATGGGCTTCTCGTTCTCATTGTCCCAAATCATACGTGTGTGTGTGTGTGTGTGTGTGTGTGTGTGTGTGTGTGTGTGTGTGTGTGTGCGTGTGTGTGTTGTGTACGGCCTGGATGCCCAAATCAGCCCACCAAGTTCCAGTTCCTCCTCCCTTTTTTTTTTTTTTTTTTAAACTTGGATGCGAGTTGTTGATGTTCCCAAGGACAAATAACAGAGCGTCTTTTCCACAGAGCTGCCAATTGGAATGCAAAGCACACACCATTTATATAACATCTCTGCAGTGAGCTAGATAGTAGAGTATTACAGTTACGTCGGTACAACATTCAACAGAAATGAACAAGAGTAATTCAGCATTGTGAAGTTGTTTCCTAGAGGAACAGATAACAGTCCCTGCTGCAGTCAGGTGCCTGAGGGCTGGCCTGACGCTTCAGGGTTAGATGTGGACATTCTTCGGCTGTGAAGGTTTTCCAGCTTCAAAAACAAGAAAAAGAAAAACACCAAGATGCCTCCCTTCATCTCTCACCAGGAGAGCAAGACAGAGAGAACCAAGGGAGAGCATTTCCTATGTTACATTGAGATAGAAGTCTGTATTCCTTAACACTGCATATCATTCTTCTGACAGACTCCATGACATTATTCACATTCAAACACGTTAAAACGAAAAACTGAAACACCTCTGCTTTCCCTTATGATATGTATTTCTGAGCAGGGATGGAATGCAAATGGGTTTTTATTATGTGCTGCTGAGACCCAGAACCCTTCACTGCCCTAAAGGGTTGTCTTACTTTCCTATTTCGGATCAAATGCAAGAAGCTGCAGGACTCATCTAGTCACTGCAACAGTTTCATGTACAGTTTATATCTCTGCAAACATTGTGAGGTGTTTAGGACAACATGTATGGGAAGATATTTGTGCCAAAAAACAGGTGCCATATTAAGTTTGATTTTGCATCAGGTTTTCACATTTGTATTTAAGGAACTAAGTGTCATCAAACTTAATAATTTTATAAATTAGTTTCCAGGGTCAAGAAGAACTGTAAAGCTTAACCTTTAAGCCAGCTTGGACAAGAAGTCCCAAAAGTGCTCACAATCATCGAAGGTTTAAACATCACTGTCTCAAATCACTAATTCCCTACAACCCTATAAAACAGACACTCAATGGTTTGCTCTATAGTAAGCAGTAAATTGAGATATTGAACATTGAACTATATAGCGCATATATTACCCACAAAGATTTCGGACACTCACGTAAAAGGGCGCACGTAAATGTAGTGCAATAGGGAGTAATTCCGGATAGTCCATCTGATGACGTGGGATGCGGCTGAAAGCTCCAGAACAAGTGAGTAAGTTGACCTTGAGTTAATATTGTTTTGACAATTTAATAAATTCTGATAACCCAACTTCTCAGCTACTGTTTCCAAGGTTAAGCCATGAACGCATTTTTGAACTAGGGATATTTTTTAACTTTGGAAACGGGAAAACAGTTAGACAGGCTCTCTCCAGTCTTTATGCTAAGCTAAGTCCTGGCTCCAGCAAATAAGTGCATTTCCCAAAATGTCTAACTATTTTTTCTTAGCCAACATGGATGACAAGTCCTACAACTGCTCAGAATCTTGGAAAATTTGAACATCTATAGTTCCATGACAACTAAGCAAACTTTATCTGCTGATGAAGATCATGTGATAGGGTCAAAAGCTCCAGAACAAGTGGACCTTGAGATTGTTTTGTCGACTGCTGTTTCCAAGGTTAGGAAAGAACTGTCAAACCTGACACAAAGAAGGCCGTAGAAGTATTTCACATTCAATTAAATTTTAAAGAACTCAGATTTGTAAAATTCAACTTAAAATGCAACAGCACACACTCAGCTAATTCACCCATCTGAAAATGACAACATGGCAACATGTCCTATCACTCTCATGTCATTTCATATCATCAATTCATTCCATGTGGTTCATCTAAACTTGTTTACACTGTAGCACCACACTTTGAACTTAGATTTAATTCAGTTTGGTTTCAAACCTGTATATACAAAGTCAATGCAAATAAATTCAAAACTTGATATACAGCTTGAAATGACGAAACACAAATTCAGATTAACCAAATTCAGTACCTGATGGCACAAATATCTGCTTATAAACCTTCACTAGTTTAAACCAAGGCTGAGACATCTGTAGTGCTCCAGACCTACAGTACTTCCTGCATCATTTCCGAAATGAAGAAACACATCTTTTCACAAAGCAGTGTGAAAGCATTTCCAAAGCCGTTTAATATCACTATTCTCTGTGATGTATAACGTTTGTGCTTAACTTCTTTAAAGCTGAACTTTGTCCTCCTCATTTGGTTGCAGAGGTTCTACTGCCTTCATATTGTTCAGTTTCAGTATTACAGCTACATTTCAATGGTTCAACATTTTTAAGTGCTACAGTTAGTTTGTCCTGTGCTGTAAATGAACGACCACTTGATATATTGGAGCCGTTATTCAGCCAGCAGGGACAGCAGGGTAGTGAGGGATCTGGGTCCTATAGGAGGATATAATGGAGTTTGTTTCTTATTGTTCAGTATCATGTGTGACCTCAGCTGTGGAGAAAAGCAGTTTTCTAGGATCATCTTTTAATTTCAGCAGGACCACCTCATCTGATCTAAGACACGCTGCCTACTTCTATGCCAATGAAATTAAGAGCTCAGTCGGATCTACTGTCCAATGAGAAGCTTTACTCGTCTGCACTTCTCAGGGGGTTGAAAGGTCATGTGGAATCTCATTCTGCATCATTAAATGTAGCTTACACTGTCAAGTCTGAAGAGCAAGGCGAACGTTCGGAGAGGATTTGTGGATCCCATCCCACCGTGTGCTTTCTACATTAGTGTACAATCGTCATCAGTGTGTTTTAAGGATTGCATTGCCCCCGTGTTTCACCGGTTCAAACAAGACACTTCTGAAAAGGAAAGGAGAAAAGCGGGTTGAGGAGCTCTGCTCATAAGGCCATAACAGAGCCCATGTGCATTTGTAGAGCCCGGTTGGTTGTACATGCTATTAGTGGTAGATACACACTCATTAGGCTGACATTCAGGCAGTTTTTGAAAAGTCAAAGCTACCTTAGGCTGTGATCAGACTGAAAGCTCAAACCCAAAACCTAGCACTGCTAGTTAACATAGAAAGCAAAAATTTAAAGGGTACAAGGAGTGTTAGATGCGACCTAAAGCAACAAAAGCGCTACAGAAAAATTACGGTTTATTACAATTTGGGTCTTTTTTTTTGTAGTTTTGGCCATGATTTCTGTAGGTTATGATAACATCGTACTCACCAAAGTAATAGCTGTGCGCTTGGACCATGGTGACATCACTAAAAATAGGTGCAATGGGGCAAGAACCACAATCAGTCAGACAATCAGACAGGTTGTAAACAAGCCAACAGTTTTGCCAGATTAGCTACTGCTTTATTTGAAAGCAAAACCAAAGTTAGTGCACCTGTTACATGACAAATAGTTCCTTATTACACAAGCAAAACTTTGAGCGGGCATAACTATGTTACGTACGATAGGTCCAAGTTGAACCAGGAAGTTTGTCTGTTCTGTTTGGGTAATAATTTTACCGTTTTCTTTTTCTTTCCAAAATAAATTTGGCTAACGTGGGGTTTGTTTAAAACGAATTGTCTGACTGCTCATGTTTGTTGCCCTGTTGGACCTATTTTTAGCACTGTCGCCACTTTACGAGATCTCATTAATTACTTCGGTGAGTACAATGTTATTATAACACGAAATTATAACACAAAAATGAAACCCAAGTTGTAATAAACTGTAGTTTTCTTTTAATGTCATAACTTAGAGGATGATTCTGGTTTATTAGAACTTGGGTATAGTTTATAACACTACTCACCAACTTAATTGCTTAATGAGATCTGGGAACACGGCAACATTGCTAAAAAGAAGTCAAACGGTCAGACAGGTTAGGCAAACTATTTGAAGACAAATCAAAGATGAATGCTAAAATTATGACCCAAACTGTCCGTGGTAAACATTCATCACCAGACGACTTTCTGGTTTTACTTTGACCTGCCATACTTTCCGTAGTTGTGCATGTGAACAGTTTTCCTGTGCAATTAGCAACATTTCGGGCGTGTTCACTTTCTGTTTTTACTCCCAGGGTTTTTGATAATCTGGCTAAACTGTTGGCTTCTTTACAACCTGTCTGATTCCCCATCAGGCTTGGTTGAAGCTATGTTGTTGTGTTCCCAGACCTTAGCACAGTTACTGTGGTAAGATTAGCATAACTAATGACCAAAACTACAAAAAAAGAAAATACCAAAGTTGTAACAAAACTGGATTTTAAACCTGAGCGAGGTTATGTAACTTTTGAAAGCAGAATTAGCACATTCATTCTCTTACGAATGAAAAGCTAATCTCATAAGCAATAAAACACCCTTGCTAAGTTCACTGCTCAGGGGTTTTACTGCTACAGCCTTGTGCTGGTATGACCGGAAGCTTATGCTGTCTTATGCTAGCTAATGTAAGCTAACGTAAGATTGTTGTGTGTAACTGAAATTGAGTCAGTTCAATGACTTTGTGACTTTCTTCTCTTTGTTCTACTGTTAGACTATGTTTTAGCATTTACCACTATCCCTACTTGCCTCTTGGGCCACTGTTCAGCAAAAGTTACATAGACTCAATTTACACCAGGCAGTGCTGGCTCCGTTTGCTAACAGGAGGGCAACATGCCAGTCTGGAAAGAGAGAACGTGGATACATGATGTCCGTTTCAAGGATTTATTTTCATCGGCTCTCGGTTTCATTGTTGTTGCGCCAACATTTATATTCCCTTGTGTCTCTAAAAAATTGGTTTCCCTCTCGTACTGGTAATTTTTCCACTGAACAACAAAATCATGTGGGTGGAAATTAGATAAATAAATAGCAAGTAGACTAATGTGAAGCCAGACACCTTCCTCATAGACAGTTGCGGTTTGCGACCAGTAAAAATAAGCGTGATGCCTCGGGGAAACTGATTTTTTAGGGGAAATAAATTGTGGCACAACATTGGCTTTTAAACTTGTTAAACTTCTTAACTGACCAGATGATGATAATAAAGTGCAACACAGTTTAAGATGAATCATGGTCCAGTTAAAGTAGAAGGGAACAGGGAAATGGATACAAAAAGTATCCTATGTGATCACAGCCTGCTGCAGAAATATCTCTGGCATCTATCAGCAACCTAATTTTCACAATTTGTTTTGACAGTGAGGTAAACTGATTCACTGAGGAGATACAGCCACCAAATGAGTTGATTTCATAGACTGGCTCATTCTAAATCTAATCTCGCACGTCGAGTCTCTGCAGTTCCTGTTGAGACTAAGAGTTAAACAGACGTGGTCAATCTGATGAGTGTGTATCAAAGGCTTCTGCTGTTGTGCTTCCCTCCTTTGAGGAAACAGTTGAACTGTCTCCATACTGACTGTCAGTATGGAGAGAAGCTTTGCATTCTGGCGGTGTGGATGTACACTCATTCATGTAGAGACATGAACCAATAAGTGTTATAAAAGACAAAAACAGTTTTAAATAGTGGAACAAATAGAAAATATTAGACTTCCATAATAACTATATGCAATAACATTCTAAATAACTTTTTGAAGGACTTGCAGGTAGTCCAGTTTTAAACCTTGATGTATCGCCTCAGATAATATTTAAGACAATGAAAAAAGCACCACAAAATTCATCATTGAGATCTAACCATACAATGATATGTACAATGTACATATGCCAACAATACGAGAGATGAAAAGAGATGAGGACAGAGAAAGAGAGGGAGAGAGAGAGAGAAAGAGAGCGAGAGAGAGGAGTAAAACCACTTATCAAACTCCCGTCATGCAGATAAGAATTTACACAGGAGACCTGAGGAGTATCATCTCTGGCGGTTTGCGAGTGCCACGCCCTCCCTGTCACAGTCCCTGTCCCAGAGACACCACGCCAAATAAGAGCTCAATTCAGAATTATACACAAAGCACTGATCCTTTGAGGCCTCCGTGTTGACGTTTTCTTTTTAAGGAAGGAATTTTAGAGGAATGGGGGCGAAAAATAGGACGAGGAAATAAAGATAACGTAATACCAAGCAAAGGAGTGGGTAGAGGGGTCAAAGGGGGTCGGCACCTTGTCCGGCTGTTCCTTTTTTGTGCAAAGGAATGTCAGAGAGAGTTTCGAAACGCACCCTAGGGCTTGGCACCCTAAGGCTCGTCACTGGGTGGTGTGGCTGTAGCCCCCTCGGTGTCCAAGGACTCTGGCGACTCAACAGCAGCGGCGTCCTCGTTGGGGCTGCCCTTATTGCTGGGGCTCGCCCCCGCCTCAGCTGAAGTGCTGCTGTTGCTGCTGCTACTGCTGCTCTGGCCATCTTGGCCCTCCGAGTTCTCCAGCATCTCCTGGATGAGTGGCGGCATGGAACCCGGTATCTCCATCTTCAGAGAGATGACCCGCTCTGCTCCTGCAAGACCATGATGTGGGCAAAAAAATTAGGATTAAAATTGGAGTGTGAAAGTTCATTCTTGACATTAGAGATAGTAGTTTGATTTTTTTTTTTAACTCAAGGCCCCCTTACTATCTTTTTTCTGAGCTTTCAACCACATCTCATGGTCTTCATCATAATGGATGACAGGTCAACATTACATGTGGCAATACTTTACAATCTCCCCCATATACAACCACTCACTCAAAATTTCCCTTGATAACTGAGCCATCTCCATGACTACTGAGCAAACTCCACTAACGTCTCCATGAGACGAGGTTGACTGATAAAGAAAAATCTAGGAAGTGGACATTTTTTAGCTTTTTAAGGCAAAATGAGGCAGGTTTTATTGCTGGTTTTACATACTTCCGAGTAAAATCAACATGATTTCTCTGGTCAGACATCTTGTGTAAAATAATCATAAAAAAAACTTTCAGATGCAGGAACCTGCTTTTATTGTGCACTGTACAGTAAAAGTAACGTTAAGCTGCTTTAGAGGACACCAGATAAAGAAGAGAAAAAATAAATAAATAAATAAAACCAGAGTTAAACCCAGAATAAATTATAAAACCATATGCTGGTAATGCTACCTGTTCAACCAAATAAAAAAAAATCAAATCAAGTTTATTGTCACATACACAATCATACACAGTACAACGCATAGTGAAATTCATTCTCTGCATTTAACCCATCCTTAGTATCAGGAGCAGTGGGCAGCCACTGTGCAGCGCCCGGGGGCCGACTCCAGATCAAAGCCAGTGCAGGGCACTGACAGGAAACCTATGCAACATTACAAAGAGGCAAGTTTAAAAGATGGGATTTAAAGAAAGATACAAAGAGGATAAAGTATAAGGTAAAGTATAATATGTCTACAATAACTTCTTCAGGCAGGTCATTCCAAAGTCAAGGGGCCCAGGTCTGCAGAGGGGCAGGAGGGCCTTTGAGGATCTCAAAGTACACTCAGGCTCATACGGGGTTAAAGGCTCAGTACTATGAGCCAGTCCAGAATGTGCATTAAAAGTTAGCAACAGAAAGTTCAAATCAATAGGGTTTTCCAGTCACCCAGTTTAGAAGAAGAAGAAGTTAAACGCGAGGTAATGTGCTCACTCTGTATGTTCCTTATAAGGAGTCCGGCTCTGAACTAAATGCAATCTAGATATGTTAATGTTGACTTCATGCTGTGTCAGAGGAACTCCACAACCAACTGCAAACGCTACATCTGACATAAAATGGCTTTATAAAGTTGTTATGGCTTCAACATGTCGCACAACCTGTTAGTGTGAAGCATACTGAGGCCTTTAGCATTCATGTAGAGTTTAGAACATGTAGTGTTTCTGGTCACCTGATGAATATAAGCCCAATAATAATTAGCATTTTAGCTCTGTTTTGGTCTCCACCAACTCCTGAGAAAAATGTGTGGCTCTTTAGCTGCTAAATGCTCCACTTTCTTTACGCGTAGTCATTTGATGCATTGTTAATATGATTAGTTAATTACAGTAATAAAGATGGGATGACATAACATCATGTATGACATGTTATCAGACTGTTACAGATCGTCAGTGCCACATCAACTCTGCCTTTGTAGCATTCTCAGCCGTCACAGAAGTAAATTTGTTATCAAAGTCGGCAGAATGTCTTGATAGTAGCAGTCCCCAGTTTATAGGCCATGCTTCTGAGAATACATTACAGCTACACTGGGCAGCCGACATATGCAGGGGGGAGGACCATGAGCTTCTAACGACCATGTTGTATGGACTTTATCAGACGCCATGCAGCATAACTTTTTAAATGAGTTCCTGAGTGGAGTTTGCCTTTAAACCACGGGGCTGAGCACAGACCACCAGGCTGACTGAGACCCCCCTTCAATCAAACAAATACATTCAGCAATATACAGTATACCTCTTTAAGTCTTATTATCTCATTAATGCAACATTGATTCTCAAATCTCCTTCCACACACACATTAGAAGAAGTGAAATTAGCTACGGAGACTGTAATTTCTTTCATAACTAATATATTGATTTCGTATTTCAAGAGAGAAATTGGAGCATTTTCCTACTGACTTCAATCCAGTCAGTTTCTCGGAGCTAGCATCTAGCGCCATTAGCTCAACTGCAGCTTGAGACAAGTTTCACAACTGGGCAGCGAGGTTTGCTGCTTGGAGACCGACAGACGAAGAAGAGGATAATATAGAAGAATCACGATTCTCGAACTATTGGGGCAGGACGTGGCTATCCCACAAAAACTTATAGGCCTAAGTGTGCATCCAATGACACACTTGGATCGTCTCGCAGCGTCTGACAGCATACTAAAGTGGGGGCAGCTATTTCAGGCACCCCTAGTTCCAGAAGTAAATAGTCATTTTCTCTGTGGAAAACTCCAGGTGACCCACAGTTGGAGCACTGAAACTCTCCTGTTTGAAAAATATCTGGTACTTTGATAAAAAAGTTGAAGGTACAAACTTGTGTACATGAAAACTTGGTGAGAAGTCAACTACAACTCTTCAAGAAAACTGACAACACAATCTGCATTAAATCAATTTACTTTCAAATTCTGGATGAATTTTTTTTTTTTTGCGCCTCTGACTGGCGTCTTCTCCATAGCAGTGGTGGTCGAGGCTGATGGGTGTTTCAGTATTTAGAGGCTGGCACGCCGGACTGCTAGACAAACTATGATTTCTCAGAAACAAAGTTGAAATGATTAGAACTGGTGGCCATAACATGAACCTATAGGATTGCTACATTATCTGGGAGACTCTCGCATTTCTACGTTAAGTAACATTGAGGATATCATTCAAATGAAACTGAAAATGGGAATTCAGAGTGGGGAAAAATACAGCTGCTCTACACGCGTGGCAGCTCTACAGAGGGGGCTGCGACCACAAATGCGTGTACATTTCCGCAACAGACGATTCGACAATCACGCCCACTTTATGCAGTGATTGGCTAATTGTGCGGAGGTGTGAAAGTAGGCAGCTTTGGAACTTCCCTCTCAAATATCATGAATGTGCGTTATCTTACAAGTCATTATGTCCGGATTACAAAGACACAGCAGACTTGTCCCCCGCCTTCGAGTTCTGGCCATTGAGAACAGGTTTAAACACTTGTTGTGGTTGTACGACCTAGTTTGTCTGAGGCACACGGAGACCTGCAGCAGACCTAGACATACTATTGGGATTTTTAATTGCAATCACCTGACATAACTGCAAGTTGCTATCCCTCCTACCTTTAGCGCTGATACTGCGCAGATCCGTGATCTTCATCAGGGTTTTGGGGAACATGTGCGGTTTGCTGGGCCGACGCTTCCTCACGTAGATCTTCAAAGCCTCCAGGAGTGGCTCCTGGAGCTGGTCCACCTTGGAGGGCTCCTCCAGGTCCTGACGGTCTGACACACACACACACACACACACACACACACACACACACACACACACACACACACACACACACACAAATCAAGTCAAATCAAGACTTGAGGCTCAATAATGACAAATCCATCAATCTCTTGGCTTTATCTGATTCAGACAAGCTAGAGGCTAATACATGTATTATAGCATGAAGCCTGGTTTGATTAAGAAGGAAGCGTTTATCTCATTATGTCAACTAATTTGCTGCAGAGAAGATATTGCAGAGATGGTTACAATTAGATAACTTGAGCAGAAAACTAATTTGAATCCTTTCTTTTGAGTTGTTAAGCTCCGATAACGGAGGTTTTAAAGTCTCAAACAGCAGGGAAGCAACAACTGAACGCATTAAAACTAATCAGAAGACGCGGCATTCAAAGCTATGCATCTATTCAGAGACTGCTTTTCGGCACACACTGATTATTAGGATGACTCAGTGGTCAAATGCACCAGCGCCTCTGCTCTCTGAATAGAGACGCTGACTCAAATCCCTGATCAAAAAATGTTTTGGACCTTTTAGCGGGCAGTTTCCTTTGACTCCAGATTTCTCAGCCGTGTTTCATGTTTGTGCTTTTTTATTCACTTTATTACACATCATATTAATCATATGTGGGGAAGACCAACTGCCATTTTATTTTCATCACATTAGAATTTCTCTGCCATTTGCAATTTGCAGAGTCCAGCAGATTACACAACCCTAGCCAGTAATGCTTTATTATAACTGAGAACTAAAGCACTAAAAGTCAGTCCGACGGGGCAACAAACATAAGTGGTCAGATGATCAGACCCCCCCCCCCCCCCCGGTTAGTCAAACTGTTTTAGAAGAGATAACGAAGGAGGATGGTAATGTTACCAGATAAACAGTTATAGACTGACTTCCTGGGTCCTCTTCCCAGGGCTGTGCACACTCAAGGTTTCCCTGTGAAATGAAGGATTACTAGTGACGTTACAGGTGTGCTCACTTTTGGTTTTACCTCCAGATACAGTAGTATCTCATCTGGAAAAACTGTCAACTTGTTTACTCCCTGTCTGATGGTCTGACTGTTTTGTTGACCCGTTGGACCTAATTTTAGTGATGTCATGAGTTCTGAGATCTTTGGTGAGTATAATGTTGTTATAACTGATGGCCAGAGCTACAAGAATAAAACCCAAGTTGTATTAAACTATAGTTTTCCTTTAAGGTTGTTAAAATCATATTATTCCACACCATCACTGGCTGCACTAATCTATCAATGTGAAATATTCTAACTCCTGCAACATTTAATATGTATCTCCCTAAAATTCAGCTTGACATATTTGCTGTCTTTGTAAAACTTCACTAGAATTTAAAGGACAGGTTCACCTTTTTTCAAATCTGTCTTAAAACATTATTCCCATACCCATATGTACATTGAAAGAGGTTTTGGTAGCTATAATCGTCCTTGTCCATACTGGCCAGAAAGAAATCCCTTCCAAAAGCAATTTCAATGTAAGTGATGGGGGACAAAATCTACAGTCCCTGTTCTGTGTAAAAATGTCTTCTCAAGTTCAGCTGAAGATGAAATGAGGCTTCGGCAGTCGGTCAAATTAAGTGGGTTCCAAAGTTACGCTTCATTCAGTGCAAAATTCCCTCTTTATCGTAGCTCCTCCACAGCTAGGGAATTTAATACCAAGAAGACTGTAACTTTGGAAGATACCCACTTGATTTGTCTAATGTTTGAAGACATGTTTTGGTTTGAAATAAATTTGGAATGACTGACTTAGTGGTAGTTCAGTTAGATTTATGGTTCCACCTTCTGAAACATTTGCTGCTTTTTATTGTATTTTTATTGTAACTTGAATATTTCGGGGTGTTTGACTGTTGGTTGGACAACACAAGACAACTGAAGACATCACCTTGGGATTTGGGAAATTGTGATGGTAATATAAATCCGACATATACACTAACTAATTAATTAACTGAAAAAAATATCAGCAGATAAATCAATAATGAAAATGATTGTTAGTTGCAGCCCTACTAAATAAAAACTAGGTGTCCTCTCAGGTTTCCAAGTGATTGATTTTAAGTATAATAATGTCGCAGATATTACGCAAATGGGCTTTTCTAAAAATGTCATGTAAGACATTGAAGATTACATTTGAAGTTGAGTCTGTTCCTGAACACACACTCTACACCATCAGGCCATAAGGTGGCAGTGTGTGCACTGAAATCAGCAGCTGCTGGACCTGCAGTCAAGGTGTGTGATTACAGATGCAATCAGAGGTGCCTCACAGTGTCCATGGATTATGCAAGAACCTGTAATATTTGCCAGGGCTCTGGGGATTGAGTATATAAATATATATTGTTGAATGAAAACCCAGCAGCGATGAAGCCTGAGCACCGATGAAAATGACGAGTAGAGGGGAGAGAGGAGAGTGATAATAAGAAGTGAAGCCGTGTAACTTTTGGTGGACTGACAGTAAAACTCTGTGTGTTAATGTGTGTGTAGCCTGACGTGAGAGAATTAGTCATGCCTCGGGTATCTTGGTGGAAAACAACCAGAGCAAGCTCATTTCCTCTGGGAGGGGAAGTTCAGACAATCCATCAGCTAACTGACGCTGCTGTGACATACCTGTACGTCACCCCTCTGTCCTCTCCTCTCCCTCCCATATTTGGCAGTCAGGCTAGTGCTGTCTCAATGATAGCAACCTGTGGTTGACCTGGTTTCAGACTCCCGTGGAGGCTGGCGTACTTTCATCCCAAACCTGGGCTGCAGCTCCACTCAATATTTAACTGGAGAAATCAATATGGGCCGACTATGTTGAATGGAGAGCAGTCAAGCATGGTTTGAATGTGGAGTGGATCAGTTTAATCATTCCACTTGATGTACTCCGAGACGACACTATCAACTATTTTTACGTCTTTAAATCGGAATTTATGCTAAATAAGTATACATCTTACCCAATGAAGGAGTGTTATGGGATTGTGCAGACAGACACTGATGTTTCTTGGCTGAAGCTGCAGATACCTGATACTTCAGTTTTTCCCAACCTGGGGGTCACAAGCTAAATCTGAGGGGTCACGAGGTGATTAACAAGACATTGAAAAAGAAAAAAGAAAACTTCTGGACTCCAAATTATTTGGATTCTTTTCAAATCTTTGCTTTTTACATGAGACATACTGTTTACTTTTAAAGCCCAACAGAAATTAAATTGCATGATTTTTTTCAGGTACGGCAGACAGATTTGATTTGTACTGTATATTCTAGATTTTTTCATTCTTTGGTTGAACTGCTCCCAGCTTTTACACATATGCAACATGTGACGATGTGACTCCAGTACTGCTAAGGAAGCCGTGCTTTACACTAATATTTGTGTCCTTTCCTTTCTCTGTAAGTTATATTGTTGTCTTGTCTTAAATTCCTGCTGTCCCTTCCCCTCCCCTCACTAAACGCCCAGCGCTCTGCCCCAGCTCGCCCACCTCCGGAGATGAGACAGATGGCGCTTAGGAGGCCTGTCTCCGTGTCGTCCATCTCGATGGGCAGCAGCTGGTTGGCAAAAGTGAACACCAAGTCGGTGAGTGGGCCGAAGCCAGCGTTGTGCATCTGCGTTCGGTTGAGGGTCAGCCCGTCTGAAAAGGTCATGGTGTCCTGGTCGGGGGTGTACCTTGTACAGATGCGCAGGATCTGACAGGGAGAGAAGGAAGGCAGGGAGAGGATTACTCAACAGGGATTTAGTGGACAGGAAACTTAGTGTGAGTGAGTGAGTGATATACAGTTGGGGTTGATTTAAAGAGTTTGGCTTGAACAGCTTTAAGTTGAGCAGTTTTTATTGCAAAAACTGACAGACTGAGTGTTTACCTCAGGCTTTTAATTCTGTGGACAACATGTAACAACTATTTTCTTTCTGCTGATAGTCCCTGCATGAAACTGCTCATAACAAGGTCTGTGGATTATCTGGAGTAACCAGGTCATGATTTCTGGAGAGAGACGTTGCTGTTAAGTTTTTCCAATGTTTTTTTTTTTTTTGGCATTTTGAGCACCACAAGCCGAGTGCCAAATAGTCCCATTATATTACAAAACTGCAGACAGCTCCATGGCCGATATCTCCAAAACTCTGCGACTCACACCAAAATAATCTAGATGCATAAACAGCACTACAGGCAAGAGGAAAAATATGTAGTTTTGATTTTGGGGTGAACTGTCCCTTTAATATTTTTACATAAATACATTAATCCTCCTGTTGTGTGGCCCCTGATTAAGGTTTAGTGACTTATATTGTTTATTTATTATGTTTAGACACTTTCTTTTTTATATTTAATTTGTTTACTTTCTCATATTTCCTTTGATTGATTTTAAAAAAGTTTTCACACACTGGAATCTGGAAAAGTACAAAAATGTTGATTCCTTCTCTACCAGCTGAAAGTCTGTTTGTTTACAATTTTCAATAAAGAGAGAAAAAAAACCCTCCCATGTCAATAACATCTGCCGTCGCATACTTACGTAGCCTAGTGTAAGTGCAGTTGGATTCTCTTAGCATTGTCTTTACCTAAGTCCTTATGAATTCTCCTTCAAAAGTGTTGAGGAAGAGACATAGGATGTAATTTGCTGGACTGTTCGACCGCAGCTCAGGCCTTTAATCAGAAGTGAATAGACAGACAATGCACCAAAAACAGTCCTGCAGGTGCAAGTGGTGTCTGGTTTTCATTTTAAGGCCATTATTTACCTGATATAGTACTCTAACCATACCATGACTAATGATACGCTGCTAACCAGGGCAGGTAGACTCTAAAATGAGAATCCATGTCAGAAGACTGGAAGAGGCAGCAGAGACAACAAGCACAACCAAAACAATGACCTTCCACACACTCAAAGAGAATAACCTTTAGGTCTCCAGCTGCATTGCATGTATGTGTGTGTGTGTGTGTGTGTGTGTGTGTACACCTAATGAAGCAACTGATGGTGGATGTGAAGTCTACAGTAGCCTTTGAAGCTATTTGAGTGGGCTGGCTCTGACAGTGAGTGGCAGGCGTGTCTGCAACATGAAACAGAATAAAACATGGCTACTGGCGGTGACTCGCACCGGCTGGCCAGGCCTGCGCTTAGACACACACACACACACACACACACACACACACACACACATATACACACATAGTGTTTGATCTTTCCTCTGACACTCCCTCACCCAGCCCTTGTGCACAATATCTACGCCCTTCACCACAGAAATGTGTTGGTGAGCGGATGTTGATGTCTGAGCGAGAGCCAGAAAGTCATCACAGGCGGCCTTCAACTTCTCACCTCTGTGTCCCTGGGAGTTCACTTCACTGCTTTGTCACATCTGACAAGTATGACTTAGTCAATACAAACTCCAAAATCCATCTATTACATGGCACTGCCACTGAAACTGAACCAGTTAAAACATACACACACTGAATAACAAATACTGTATGTACAGCAAACATTCATTTTTCCAGGTTGTGTCTGGATATGATTTAGCTACACTGCATTTACACCTCACATAAATATGCATCTTCATGCATAAATCATGGATTTACATTCCCTCACCAAAACGCAGCTCATCCTTTATCCCGTACCACTTTCTCTCTCATTTTACATGTCCTTTACGAGCACATTTACCACGCTACAGGGAGTATTTACTATTTTTTTTTAAACGACCCAAGGATGTTACGGTTATGTGGTATGTGTCTTAACCACTCAGCTATCGGACACCCCCTTATGGTCCCTTTCTAAAGGGTGCTTTATTAGTAAATGGTAGGAAATTTAGAAACAGATTCCATTTTTTAACTGTAGTTAAAACAATAAAAAGATTAAACTGCAGTTAAAACAACAGGTGTATTAGCATGTTGTAGCTTGTTATCTACACAGCACACACGACCTTAACTCACATTTCTGAACACATTCAGGAAATTGTGTTTTAGTTTTCTGAATGTTTTCCAAACTTCCAAGCAGACGTCATTTCCATTCCTTTACTGACGTATGAAAATCAACTTGTAGAGACTTGAAACTTGCGTAATCATCACAGTGAAAAATAGTCATGCTTCTATTTTTGTCAGTTACATGATCTTAGATGTGTGGTGATGCAGCTGAAAAGAAACAGAATCAAACAGGCCTCATGACACGTCTGCATATTGTTTCATGGCTGACAACATGGAGCTCACGTCATCCCAGACACTGGAGGAGCGGTTGTGCACCTCTCTTTGACTTTCCTCAAAAGAGTCCATGAGCTACATGATAATGAGTCACAGGCATTTACAGTTAGCTAACCTAACTGTCTGTCTGAGCATCAGCCAGCAATTAGTAGATTCAGAAATGTGGTGACATCATACGCAAGTTGGCATTTTTGCCACTCACAGTTGTGAAGAGAAGAGAAAAGCAGTCTGTTAGATCATCCCTGAATATAAGACAGCAGTTTGCAAAGTCAAGGCGCAGAGGTGTTTCTGCTACAGAACGCTAGCTGCTTCTCCACAGAAGTCTTAGCAGCTGACAAGTGGCCAGCTGCTGCTAGGTCCATCATATGCAAAACATGTAGTCTGTGCTGTAACTAGTCAGCCACATTGGATTCCACTTTCCACTTAATTTAGTCTAAAAATTAGAACAAGCAGGAGACAGTCTTACCACTTGTGTACCACTTCCTCATAAGGTACTCTAAAGTTTCTATTTGTTGTAAATAAAGGCTTTATAATGTTAATAAATCATTTATTAATGCTTAATAACTCAGTTATAAGCCATTAATGAATTTCAAAACCTGGCACCTCTAAAGTTGTTCTGGCTTGATTGATGGCTTATAACTGATTTATAAATTATTAGTAAATGACTAATTAATAAAGCAACCTTTAATAAAGCCATTAGTTACAACCTATAAACCTTTAATAAAGGGTGACTTGTAAGAGAGCGGTACCAAGACTTTAATGTTAGTGAAAGGTACCTTATGTAATCAAAAATAAAACTTTTACTTTAAACTTTCAATTATGTCACTTTTAATGCAAAGTTGACATTGTTTGAGATGTCTTTGTCGTGACAATTTGACATTAACCAAGACAAAAATGTCTTTGTAGCCAGGCTAGCTGTTTCAGCCGCTTTAAACCTTTATGCTAAGTTGAGCTAACCGTCTCCTTGCTCTAGCTTCGTATTTAGCATACAGACGTGAGAGTGGTATCCGTCTTCTTATCTGATTCTCCGCAAGAAGTGAAAATGTATTTGTATTTCCCAAAATCTCCAGCTATTTGACAACTATTCTATTAGGCCAGCAAACCTTGTTACCATGGTTTAGAGTATAATAGTTATATCAAGTCCAAGGCCAGCTTAGCCTAAAGCTATCCTGTGCTCAAGAGGAAGAGAGACAGCCATTTGCCTTTTTCCATCTCATTACTGCAGCTACATTAGTACAGTACATCGCTCCACTTAACAAGCCCTAAATAACAAACAAACATTTAGCCACTGCAGCCGGCCGACTCTGCAGACTTTTCCACATCTATACTCCGTAAATAACACATGGCATCACTAACAAATGCAGAGCGAGTGACTGCCCAATAATAAAAAAACAGACGACTGTCCCAAAAAAGATTAAAGGCTGAAAAATGTTTGTGTGTGTGTAATCTAATCTCCGCTACAGACAGCTACTCCACATGAGGAATTGAATTGACTGGCATGATCAATTAATTGGATCTTCCTGACTATCACTGGCCAGCTGAGTAGGTCATCCAATAAGGTTTGAGGACTGGTCTAATGGGAGCTGGGCTTGAGGTTAAACCCACCAGTCCCCCGGAGATCTGAGGCTATTGACTCACCACACAGTCTAAACGAATTCATGGATTCTTACACAACTAGGAACAATGGGAAAATTTGAAAATAAATATATTAGAAAACACTGAAGTAGACAACTCCCTATCTGGTAAAGAGGTATGGTTATATAACTCTGTTATGTCACTGCTATGACAGTTATGGGAAGGTGTTTAGCTCATTACTGAATATTTTAAGAGTTCAGCTCTACTGAGAAGAAGAATCTAAACTGTGTATCTTTGAGTTACTCTGTTAAAGGGAAACTGGTTCACAGGATGACGACTATAAAAAGGCAGGAAAGAGACTGGGACTGGAACACTGTGCACTATTCAAACGTGAATATATATATATATATATATATATATATAACATTTTGGAAATGGGACATTTACACAGATGTGAGCTCAAGTGGGCATACCCATCTAACACAGTACCAACAAGCGAAGTCCTGATTGGATAATTTCCACACGACTGTACAAAGTCACAATGACGTCACAAATTTACTATTAAAAACTACTTTGTGAACGTTAAAAATCAAGCCAGTGGTATTGCCAGGTTATTCTCTTTACTATGAACAGCAGCCAAATTTCACTGGCCAGAGATGATGCATGCCAAGTTTGGAGATGACTGGATCAATGGTCTACCAGACGTTGGCGAAGATATGGTTTTCAGATATTCAAATTTCCATTTGGAAATCCACTGGGGCAGAAAGTGATGTCATCACGTGTAACTGATGAATGGAAATTCATTCTTGACCTTTGGGAACTGTATACAGTATATAACAGCAAACAGTCAATGGTGGGCTCAACAGTCCACTTATTATATTTTGTAGCTTTCAAAATGATTTAAATAATTAAATAACAATGATAAATAAATAATTAAAAAACAGCATTTCAGAAGTTAATGGTGAAAAAGAAACTTTTTGAGAAATATGTTTCCTCCATCTATGCAGTTTTTATTTATTTAAAGAAGCCCTGGACTAACAACTTCATTGTGTTGTTGGGCTAGAGAAAGAACACGTTCTTCAGCCGAACAGTGTTTCTGATTGCAGTTACAAACATTGTCATGTCTAGCTGTGACTATGCTATTCAACCAGGTTTCAGATAAGCTGTAGTACCTACAGATTGTTAGATATCAGCTAGTCGACTGGCTATTTCCTTTACTTTCTTGTGTTCCCTTTACTTTTTTTTAAAGTCTCCCTCCAGTCAAAAATGTGTTTTGCTAACTTCCCTTGAATGTGTGTGCTTCACGGTGCAGAATGATGTATGTGCAGAGTTTGTTTTCACATTCATTTACAGAAGGTGGAAAGTTTCTCTGTGCTCACCTTAAATCTCAGTTTAACACGAGCAGGTGCACCACTACCCCAAGACTAAAAGCATTCATGTTTTCTTCCAGGTGAAGCGCAGATTAAAATACATTTATAACCAAATGAAAAACATGACAGTAATGTTACATAACTCGCTAACACACAATACATGTACCTTGTGTTTAGAGTGCATGGGGAAAATAAAACTCAGCTGGAAGAAAACATGAATGCTTTCAGTCCGGTTTAGAACATGGGGCAGTGCTGAACTTCAGCCTCTGTTGTGTATTACAACAACAAACACTTATACTCCTCTTATCATTTTTTCATCTGCCAAACTTAGATAACTTAAAATTATCCTTGCAAAAAAAAAATCAATTCATTGCAAGATGAATTTTTTTTTTTTAGAAACTTATACAGATTATCCTGGCAAAACCTTTTTTCACCTGTTCTTAAGTCATAAACACAGGAGAGAAAACTATTTAGATCAGACTTGGAAAATGGATCACCAGAATGTTTTTCCCTCACTTGCCCCTCCGGGCTTCCGTAAGTTAGCAGCTTGTTGGTAAAAAACATTTTGATTGGCTAAAGGACTTCTGATGCTGATTGCAGCATGACAGAAACAAATGGCAAAAAATGCTCCACAATGTGTCCACTTTAACAACAGGACAAGGACTAGTCTCATCCTCTAAACAACAAGTGTGTTCCTCCAAAATAAAAGCACCAAACACCCACCAGAATGTCCAGGCAGGCAGCTTTCAGGAGCGTGATCTGGTCCGCGATGGTCAGCCCTGTGAAGCCAGGCACTCGTTTGGCAAATTCCACGATCTTGATAATGCACTTAGTGGCCAGCTCGCTGAACTTGTCCCACAGGCCCAGGTCCAGCCTCACACGGTGGTCTGCACTCGAGTTCTGCAACACACACACATATGCAGACACACACAAACAGAAAGTAAGGCGTCAGGCTAAGAGGCAGCTACTTTAGTCATTGCACAGACTGCTGCTAATGATCTCCTCAGTGCACCCTCTTCACTCTGCTCTATATGTGTCACACTTACATACAGTAAATAGGCTCCATGAGACCTGAGCTCTCAAAAACACTGGCAGGATTGTTGTTGTGAATACGCTGAGCTGAGCCGGGTGGCCGGGCCCTGCGATAATGAGTGTAACAGTGTCAGTGGGATGCTTTGGCAATGATGGGATGCAGAAACAGAGCTGTGACAGGTAGCACGGAGCGGTTTGAAGCCAGAGGTGCCATTAATACAGCTATACGGTCCAGAACCTACACAAACACTGGCGGGGAGCGGGGATAGATGGAAGCCAGGGAGCAATAAAGACATAGCCACAGATCGCAATGTGCGGATAGAGGGAAAAGTGGAAGTAAAAGTGCTGTAAGACGCCAGAGAGAGGAAAGAAAGAGAGGAAATGACAGATGAAAGGGAGGAAAGTTAAGTATGTGAGAGCAGAGAGGCATTCTGGGAGGGGGGAGGGAAGAGAAGCCGTTGCATGAATCCTGGGAGTTTTTCTCATGGAAGGTGATGTGTAAGCTGAGGTGAGATTGATGCATCAGTTTGTTGATTTATGGCCTTATGATATGTGGCCTTAAAAATCACATGACAGCTGGTGTCATCCACCTCTGATATGTTCTTTCTGATTATTATTTTGGATCTTTGCCAAGAGAAATCATTCTGCAACTTTGAAGCATTAGTTTAAAAGGATAATTACAGTTTATTACAACTTATTTTGTCTCATTTTGGTAGTTTTGGTCATCATTTCTATGAGTTATGATAACATTGTATTTGTCAGGTTAATTGCTGAGATCTGGGAACATGGTGACATCACTACAGCAACATGTCCAACATGTCAAGAAACACAAGCAGATAGATGATCAGGCTGTAAACGACCCAACAGTTTAGCCAAATGATTTCTGCCAAGCCACTTTATTTGGCAGCTAAAAGCAAACTGAAATGTTAGTATTATGTGATGTTCTGCTGCCCGACCTGAACCAGACAGGTCTCGACAACGTACTGGCTTTTGTGTTAGGTTTGGGTTGTTTTGATCTGTAAAGCGTCAGGGCTTGGGTCAGATTCGGGTTCATCTGCTTCCCAAGTTGTTATAACCTGGATGCTGTTTTACCTTGTTAAGGACACAATTTTGAGTGGAACACCTGCCGTACTTTCAATTTTTTTGTCATTACAATAAACAAATAGAACTTAATCCCAAAATATCAGTATCAGCATTCAAAAGAAGCTGGAATCAACTTCCACTGTCTTCCTTCTGTCTTTGCC
The DNA here is from genome assembly GCF_020085105.1 of Siniperca chuatsi. Taxonomy (NCBI): domain Eukaryota; kingdom Metazoa; phylum Chordata; class Actinopteri; order Centrarchiformes; family Sinipercidae; genus Siniperca; species Siniperca chuatsi. The sequence goes on along the minus strand of NC_058058.1, from coordinate 25,036,120 downwards.
TATAGCTGGATCATTTTTATCTTCCATAGTAATGTTCTCCTTTATTTTTAAGCTCCATAACTGTTAGCAGTTTATCTGAGAGAAGGCGTAAGAAAGGTATTCAAAGTGGTAAGTCTGCAATGGTTGAGTTACTGTTAGTTAGTGTTTACTGTGGACTGCGACTGCTAATATTTTTTTTTTCAGTTATCAGTTATTCTGTTGGCAATTTTTCCAATTAATCATGTGGAAATATTAAACAATTCTGACCATTTTCAAAGAGCCAAAGGAGACCAGGTGACCAAGTAATGAAGAGGCAAATATTCAAATGTTTCCCACAGAGTGTTAGTCTGGCCACAGTTGGAAAGCCTCAGAAACAGCAGTCAGACCACGATGGGACATCCAGACTCTCCGGTAAAAGCTCAGATGAATGAAATTCTTCCAGTTCTTTACTCACACCGGATAAGCCTGACCTAAATTTCAAAAAAGTGGAATTTTTGAGTGAACACTGAACAGAGCTGCTCTGAGTTTGAAATGACAACGGCCAGGAGGAGAAGAGGAAGAGGAAAAAGAGGGAAATAAAAGGCCATCAGAGCAGAAGATATTATGGTGGACAGATTCAGATAGACAGAGGGGAGAATGAGCAGCAGTTGGGGAATTGTTTGGGTGTAGCGAGGGGAAAGCTGTGGTGTGCTGGCTGATGGTAGGGACGGAGCATCTGATGATCATTTGTTTGTTTTCTGGTGGTTTACATGGAATAGCCCATCTGTTCTACATGAGTGAGTCTCCACATGTATCAAGGACAGAGTACACATACTCACAGGAGGTGACACACACCCTCACAACACAAACACACAGAGGAGGGACAGGTCTTCTGTGTATACACAGTACAGGTGGGCCACCAAAAAAGCCAAGCCAGGAGCAACTTGTGGTTGCTTTGACCTTTTAAACTGTAACATCTGTTGTTTTTTTTAAGCTTCTGATCTCTTCTGAATTTCACTAGGCCCTCAAGATGATCAAAATCACACAAGAAAACAGCATTTCCACGTTTCTTCGATCTAGTTCTACCAGCATGCTAACACGCTCACATTGACAATGCTAACATGCTGGAGTTCAGCAAGTGTAATGTACCATGTTCACCTTCTTAGTTTAGCATGTTAGCATGCTAACATTTGCTTATTAGCACTAAACACAAGTACAGCTGAGGCTGATAGGAATGCCATTAGTATTGCAGGTATTTAGTCATAAACCAAAGTATTGGACAAATAAAAATTTTGACCTGATAATGGCGCTAAATGAAAAGTCAGAGGATCACCAAAGTCATTAGGATACATTGTCTGTTCACCATGAATGGCTCTACAAAATTTTGTGCCAATCCATCTAACAGACACTGAGATGTTTCAGTCTGGACACAAGTTTAGTAGGCCGACCACCAGACCAATATTGCCATAGAGCGAACCCTAACGAATGATGCAGAGAACAGTAATTTGAAAGTGACAGTTTATTCTTGATCATCAAAATACTAGTTTGACAAAATAATCTTAAATCAAGTCTTATCATTTTCCGGCGCTTTCAACCACATCAGCAGATGGAGTTTGCCCAACTGTCATCGAGTTGACTCAGACCATCCTTGAACAGAGACGGTGGTTACAGTCTCTCCCACCCCATATATGACAACCTTTTATCACGTCACGACTGAAAGGCCACAATTAGGTCATTTGATGACAGCTGAACCAATATCATGACAACTAAACAAACTCCTGACTTCAAACTTTTCTTTTATGCTTTCTTGTCTCTCCTGAGCTGCAGAGTCTGGATCGGTGATTGCAAGCAACCTACTGCCCCCATGTTCCTGCTCAACACCATTACTACAATTATTATTAGTAGTCTTCAATCATTATTATCCATATCATTATTATTACTATTATAATTTTATTAATATTAATATTACCACTACCACTATTATTACTTTACATCTCTATGTGGAACTTGCATTGTGCTACTGTATGCTCTCTTTCCTCCTGCTCTCTCTCTCTCTTTCTCTCTCTCTCCCCTCTCCCTCTTTCTTCCTCTCTCTCAACCCAACCGGCAGCGGCAGATGGCCGCCCACCCTGAGTCCGGTTCTGCTCGAGGTTTCTGCCTCTTAAAGGAAGTTTTTCCTTGCCACTGTCGCCAAGTGCTTGCTCATGGTGGGGTTTGTTGGGTCTCTGTAAATAATATTATAAAGAGTACAGTCTAGTCTGCTCTATAGGAAAAGCGCAATGAGATAACTTCTGTTATGAATTGGCGCTATATAAATAAAATTATACTGAATTGAACTGAACTCAATCTGTTGATGAAGACTGCTCTGGAAAAAGCTAGTAAGTGGACCTTGAGTCAAGATTATTTAGTCCAAAATCTGCTAATGATACAGACAATGATAACAGTTTGACATTTCTTATAAATATCCCTTAAATGTTGTTTTTAAAACTATTGACCAGGACATTTTACAGTGCAGAAATAAACTTGGCAGTGCTCTCTGAGACACAGAATCTAAATGACCTCATACATTTCTTTGGTGTTATTTTACTGCAATTTCTTGTCACTTATCATCTAAGTCAGTTTCATAAGCAGATACTGACTCATGTGCACTAGCATAATACTGTATGAGCCATGACCATGTATTAGTCAGGCAGTAGTGCAAACTACAGTGTTTAATTGGAAATATATTTTTTCTCTTGTAGAATATGTTTTTTAAGTGTCTGTTTTCCCTTTTAGAGCCCACTGCTTCCCCTCTTTTTGATTTTTCCATTATGTAACAGAGCTAGAGCTTGAGCAAACAAACAACTATATAAAAAGTATATAAAATATATAAAAACTATATAAAAAGTGCTCCTATGCTCACAAAACAAACCATCAAAAAGGTTTGTGTTACGGCCCAGGCCTGCAAAAAGAAACATTGTGAAATGTTAGGAGTGTACACAGTATGACTCACAGGGCTCAGGAGAGACGGAAAAATGTCTTTGTTCAGCTGTAATTGACTGTTGCATTGCCTTTTATTTTCAGATCATAAATAAAACTGCAAAGAGACAAAGAGTACTTTGTGTCTCCAAGCAAACCCCTTGGACATATAGGCTGTTTATTCAGCATAAACAGCAATGAAATCAGTAGCATAAAGCAAAATATTTCCATTCAAACTAACAAGTCTTAAATTCAGATTTTCACCTGTAACTTTAAGAAGCAAACTAAAAAGACAGACTATAAGATGTCTGTTAAAGCTGGTCACAGGGGTGTAATGTAATCTATCCATTTATGCCAAATATCATATAATTGGTCATTCTGTGTGTTATTCTTGTCAGGGAAGAACAGCATTCAGCACTGGAACCCAGGCTAAGGTAATTCATTTATGTGGTTTTCTACACATATTAGAAGCAGAATCACTACGTGGCAGCTCGAGCTTTTATTTGCCAATGGAGAGAAGTGACATTGATCCTGCTGGTGCCATTGGTCGCCATTTGAATTTTATAACTCTGGATTTTACACCCCACTGGTGGATACAGCAGTGGTCAATTATTTCACCTGCTTCTTTTTCTTCAATAACTTCTACACATGAGCAGTAGCCTCAGCTCAACCCCCAGTATGCTGTCACATGTGTGCTGTCATACCTGTTCCTGAAAGTGTTGAGTTTCATGACAGTAGCTTAACAGCGATTGAAGAAATGGCAAAGTAGACGCGATTGAAATTACTTAGTGAATTTATTATTTGACATGGCTCTGTTTAATTAAAGCATCATTTAATAATGCTGCAGAAAAGTGCATTAGACTGACATTTAACTTAGTTTATGTGACATTATGAGAAGGAGGACATCAAATCACACACAAAAATGACATGTATAACACAATAAAGTCCAAGACTTATTTCCATTGTGGTCCAGGTGACAAGGTGGCATCATCATCAATAAAAAAAAAATAAAAAAATGTATATATACGTATTAATTTATAAAAATTCCATAGAACTTTGAACAAGGATGGTAAGCTTACATTTAGTTTACCATGAGGTATAACCTGGTGCTTACTTGTTAAAGTGCAAAGATAACGTATGCCAATTTATCAAGACAACAGGTAAATACTGTATGGAGAACATTTGGAAAAAAGGGAGAGCTTATTAGAATATGATAAAATATACTTTTAAAATGGGGTAAATTAGAAATGAACTAATTAATAATAATTTCTAATAAAAGCGTGCTCTCTGCAGTTGGGGTAGAGGTTACAATTTGAGACTTTAAAGTCATTTTAAAGTAAGAAGCAGGTGGGAAAATCGACCACTTACATGACATCCTTCAGTCAAAATCCAATATGTACTCAATATGTTTCCAAACGTCAACATCAGTCTAAGCCCAGCCCCAGGAGCTGTTTCAGTGTGAGAGGGCTTGAATACAGCAGCGCCCTCCAGCCCCAACCAGCCCACTGAAGCGACTGGAGACAGCTGGAGCAGCCCTCCGCTTCACAGCACATCAATCCCCTTGTTGTTACTGCGAGGCAGTTAACACCGCGGCTGCTGGACACGCTCACAAGCAAACAATCTATTGTGTGGCCACCCAAGAGAGAGAGGGAGGGAGACAGAGAGCAGCAGACAGAGAGAAAGAGAGAGAGATCATTAAATATGATCTGGGGTTAAGTGAGAGGCACATTAGGGCCATGCTTAAATCACAGACAACGAGCTGCAGTCGACACCACAGCACTACGGACGCACATTCCACTGATTGACGTCCGATTTGATGGGAAGGAGGAGGTGCCAAGACATGTGTGTGTGTGTGTGTGTGTGTGAGAGAGAGAGAGTGTGTGTTTGCACGATGCACATATGTTGGGGGTGTGGATGTGGCTGATATTAAAGCAACTTATCTTGCTCTTCCCTCTGGGTGGAGAAGGAAAGGGAAGAGAAAGGGGGAGATGAGAAGAGATAATTCGCAGTTGGATTTTTTTTTTTTTCAACCCCCCTGCAATCTCAGTCAATTACACAAGTCCCATAATTCAATAGAGCGAAACAAGGAAGTTGCAGGGGAATTCTAATTTCATTTAAGAACATTTATCCAAACAAATTAGACAAGTTGCGACATTAGAAAAGAAGCTGGCAGTGTAGAAATGAGCACTCTGCAGTATATCAGCAGGCTCGTGTGTACAGATGCAGAAAGGGAAAAGGCAGTAAAAGCAGCCAGCACCTGTGACGAATAGCGATGGCGGACAAACTGTAATGTGGCTAATATCTCCAGGCTGGGCCGTGTACTGTACAGCAGCCGCCGCCGCCGCCGCCGGGCCCCTGTGAGCGCTAATGTTTTATTTTGTCTTTGAAACTGCCAGACTCGTTTTTCATCACCATCACTGTCAATGAAGCGTTATTCATTGTCAAGCTAAGCCCTCTCACTCGCGCAGCTATCTCCGCTAACCCAGCAATGAACTCCTAAATCACTGCAGACTAGGATTTGAATATTTCACCACATAATTGGAGCTTTAACCTAATCTAGGGGCGCGGAAGCTCCTCTTCTGTTTCCGACGAGGAGGACTCAAAAGGCGCATCAGGATCCAATCGCTTGTAATAATGAGGAACTTCTCACAGTCTGTGAGCAAGCATAATTACCACTGATCCAGATTAAGGCTTTATCTGAGGCCCGACTGCCACTCCAACAAACAGCAAACACTGGCTTATATCATAACCAGGGAGCAAGATTTTTGTTATTATGTCCTACTATTTTCAGCTGTGGATTTTTCCTCAATGCAGACTGTTTATTTTGTAAAATCAGGAAGTGTCTCGTGGGAGAGGGAATGGGATGAGGGTGGAGTAGAGGGGTTACAGCGATTAGGAGCTTTGTGTTGGGATTGAAAGGGGAAAAATAAAGAGTTATGGAGATGGAAGCTTACTGTACATTGAAACGACGGCAGCAACAGCGTACAGCTGCACACAGCAGAAAGCTAATAGCTACACTGTATGCCAATTTGCTCCATTTGAGCATCTCTTACCCATCTCCGCTCCAGAGTTTATTGTCAGCGACTGAATGATTTTCATCACTGCAACAAGAGAGACATTACTGCACATTGTGGCTGCTCAGCGGATTTGTTTATCTAGTATAAACAGGATTTTACATGATTGACAAGTGTCATGAGATTTCCAAAACTAGCACCACCAAATCATTAAACATACACCTGCCCCCTCCTGCTCTCAAACACTCCCTACAGAAGACTGTTTGTGGAGCGCCTGTGTCAATCACAGCCCATTCCCGCCGACTGTAATCTATATGTAAGTCAGCTTAAAAACAAACACATTAGACGCTGTCAGCTCCCTGCACAATGCTGCCATGCCTACGTGTCAATCAAAGCGCTGCTATCTCTGCTTGCCATCAAGCTATCAGCCGTCCTGCAGCTCCAACCGTTTGCCTGTCAAAGCGTCACAAAACTCAGCCGAACAATGGTTTGCAGCGTCAAGTACTCGCTCTAGAGGTTTTCTCGACATTTATATGACCTCCAACTTTTGCACCGAGTCATGGCAAGTGCAGAACCATCCCTCAGGGCTAAGCGAAGCTCGTTGTCGCTCAGATGAGGGGAACGTACAGTAATTTCGATACAGGGTCGGCCGATTTGAGACTGGACAAGCAAGGGCCTGATGTGTCCAATTGACGAGATTCTTCTTCAAGGTCCTGCGTGGATGAGAATCCCCTCGCTATCTGGCCTTTCATGGGTTGTTAGTTTAGCTCCGGGCCCGGCGTTTGAGGGTTTGACGGAGGTTCAGGGATGGAACAGAACTCTCAGCCTTGACGTCTGCTGGGAGATGACAGGGGTAATAAAGCCCTCGCAAACCCCGACAAGCATTCTCGACACCCAGCTTAGCTCCGTCGCACATCAGCGCACGAATCTGTCACTTCCGCACCCGCTTTGATTTACGGAAGCAGATAATGACGCAAGTTGGATTAGCTACATTTATTCCACTTTTCAGACATGTCAAAAACTAGAGGCGCGAGTTGTTTAAGTTGCCTTAAACAGACTGATGGGCAGCTGTCTGGCTGGCCAGCATTTCCCTGATGAGGTTTTGAAGTTGGCAGCTGCAACATCTTCCAGTCCTGGCAGGCCCTTTTTTAATTTATCCTCTCGCTGTTGCAACATTTCATCTCACCAGAGGCAGCTGGAAGTCATGATGTGTTAGCTGCACAGGGGTATTATGATGCATGCTTTTGTCTTGTCTTTTCATCACACATAATGTCCAATCAATAGCTACTGAGAGAAGAAGAAGTGTTTTGCCTGGACAGTCAGCGGTGTACATCTGAGCTCTTGAGCTGCATTGGACGTGGATTTAGAGTACAGTACAAGAGATTGATTATCATTATGAGCTCTGCACTCGCGGCTAGTTTGCAAAACCTGATCAAAGGAGCACACAGCATCATTGGCAAAACAGAGTCATGGAGTACAAGAAACACTGTAACTCTGTTGTGCTTATGATTCAAAAAGAAGTCCAACCAAAATTGAACACTTTAATTGATCTACTGTATAGATGTATACTTGCAGAAAGGTATTTTTTTCAGGCACCGCAGGCCAGTGGACTCACCGTGGTGTATTTGCCAAGCTGGCAGAGGGAGGGGAAGGTTTCTTGATGGGCCTTACGAATCTTTTCAATGATGGTCTCCAGCTCGGCTGTCAGCTCGTAGCTCTCTGCCAGCTCCGGCTTTGGGCTCTCCTTCTTCTTCTTATTCCGGTCATTTCGAACAGCTGAAGAACAAAGGGTTAGGATTAGCGTCAACAATGACTTGCAAACGGATGACTCGATCATCAAAGCAAACGTGGATGTTGAATGGATTGAAACAAAATAAAAGACAACTTGAGGAACAACGGAACTTTATTGCTAGTAAGCATTTTTCTGGTTACTTTTAAGAGATGCAGCAAGCTGTCATGTTGTAAACTGAGACCTTATATAAAGGACAGAAAGTTTCTCGCTGCAGTCTGCTCTGTCAGCTCGACGAGTCTCTGTCAGCTTAGTGCCACTAGCAAAGTTTCAAAAAGGGAGAAAACAAAAGTCTCTGTGAACACTCAAGTGCTTCATAAATGGCTTGTGTGATTTGTGTGGCCATTCTCAATTAATTCACTTGATAAGTTTCCTCTGAGAGCTATTTTGGTGCTTTTTTATGTGGCTTATCTGGGTAAGTTGAGGTCTAAAGTGTGAACCAATATGACAATGGGTATTGTAGGTATGGTTTTAGATGTCAGAGGGACACAATAAAGTTAAGGGTACAAGTTTGAGGTACTTGAACTTTATTTAAGTTTTTCCATTTAATGCTACTTTATTCTTCTACCCACTACATTTCAGAGGGAACATTTGTATCTACATTTATCTGCCAGCTAAAGTTACCAGTTACTTTGAATATTAAGATTTTCATCCAAAACGTGTTTATATAAGTATATAAAATGTGTTTATACATTGTTATAGATTAAAACACCCAGTATATAAATCAGTTCAAGTTCAATAACATTATTATATTAAGTTTCAATGGTAGGGAACTGAGACTGAGATAATGCTGGATTCACAGTCCTGATCACAAGTAAAAGTAAAAGAAAAATGAAATAAACAAAAAATGCAAGACTGAAGTCTAGTTTTAGTCATGACTCAGGTACACTGTCCTTTACAGCCTTAGCTTTAATTGATGTTCACTTGTCAGTTTTTAATACAATTACACATTGTCACTTGTTAATATAAATACATTGATTAATTGATGATTTTCAGCTCCAAATGTTCAAAGGGAGGGTGAGTAGTTTTCTGAGCCCTGAATGGTGTCTGCAGAGCGTCCTCTCAGTGTACAGCCACAACAAACCAATCACAGGCCTTTATGTGACCTGAGAGGTGAAACCCAGGGCAAAAAAGTCAGCTACACACTTGCTGCTGCTTACAAAGCTTAAAGGTACTCTGTAGAGTTTTTGACTGCTAGTAGTGCTTTGGGGAAATGCTTTTAAAGCTGTAAATGTCTTAAATACAAGTATTTCTCTATAACAATAAATATTCATAACTAAATGTCAAGTAGGTCCGCCGGGTCCGGTGTCGCAAACTGCTTTGTCGTAAAGTAACAGCTTGCTACTTTCAGAAAAAAAAAAAGTGCTGCTGCAGATGCACTACTTCCAATGAAGAGTGGAGCTTCATCTACTACAGTTTAGTAGTGGCTTCTCTAACACTGCACATTTCAGGCAGCAGGAGTTGCAGTACAAAAAGCTCTGATAAAACCCACTGTACGCTACCTGCCCAGCACCAACCAGCAGACAGAGAGTTAGCAGCTAGCTGGGGAACAGTGGAGCCTCAGGAGCTGGTGGAGACCAAAACAGAGCCAAAAGGCTAATGAGAGTGAATAACTGACTTACATTCATCAGGTGGACACAAACATGACTCCAAATGAATGCTAATGTTCCGTGTCTGCTGGACGTGTAAATAGACAACAGTTTGCTAACATGTTTATAAGGTAAATCAACGTTGTGTTTAGCTTGTTTCACTAGTTCAAGTGGCCAAAACAATCAATTAATTCAGATATAAGATATTTCTATTATAATATGAAATTATTCAGTTTGGCTTGTGAACATCATGGCCATAATGAGAGCTAAATGCACTCATGTCTATACCGCACTCATTTACCAGTCTACTGGCCTGAAAATGCTGACTATTTTTAGCTTAATGCAATCTCAATGACCACAGCTGTTTTCCCTGGAATTTTTGACCACTGACAGTGAAATATGCTGAACCAGTTAACATAACACTTACATGTTTTTTCATTTTTGACAGAGCTAGGCTAAACACACCCTGGACCTATCTGTGAACTGGACGAAAAGAGATTAAACTGATGTCAATCTTCTCATCTGACTCTGGGTAAGATGAATATTTCCCAAAATGTTGGCATACATGTAACAGAAAGAGCTATAGCAAACTGCCTACAGCTCCTGATGCTAATGCTAACATCCAACCGCTACCTTTCCCACCATAAAGACTCCACTCCAAGTGTTGGTGGTCAGAGGGGGATGATATGACTGATTATAGTACTTCTCCTCATAATCAGGCATTAACCCCAGAGGGAGTCAGCCTCAAATATCTCATCTGCTTTATCAACAACGCTTTACATCCTTAAACTGGTCTCTCCTGATTGAAATGATGCACATTAACTGCATCAACTCAAATTATTTAAGATACACAAAAAGTCATTCATACAGCTGGGATCTTATCTAAATACGTCAGTACTTTCAAATGCACACAGTCTCAGAGCCAAATCAGTCACAAACAGGGACCGTATCTGTTTCATTTGGACATATAGGACATATTACACCCACATCTCCCATCTCATGTTCTGTCTCCACATCATCGGACCATCTCAGTGCATCAAAATGAAAGAAGAGTCAATATCATTTTCTGTTTCAGAGAATTAGACTGAATGTTTTGGTTGGCCTCGTGCTGATTACTGTCACTGCTGAGAGGCAGCAGTGACGTGCTGACATTAATCACTCCATACATTTTGACCTACATCTGTGTCTATTATAGGGGACTATGTATATGTAGACTTTCCACTACATCAACTGTGATTATACAGTTAGTAAAGCAAACTTTGACAATACATTTAATGGTATTTCCTCCTGGCATACCTGGCAATGATAATCTTCAAAGATGTAACATGAAACCAGTGAATTGATCCTCATCAGTGTGGGGGTTTGACTGACTGAGGATAGAGAGCCTTGGGCCTCGTTTGATCTGCTGCTCCACAGAGAAACGCTGCTATCGCTGAACACAACAGCAGCAGATAAAGCAGACAGCGAAGCAGTGATTCAGACTGGAGCAATAGAGACCTGCCACGCATCTCTCCAGTGTGCACAAATAAAACAAGTATGGTTCCAATATTGGCCTATTATAAAATCAGATATAGGATTCAAAACAAGAAATGAGAAGGAGAAAGAAAAAACAAAAACAAGAAAACACTTAGAATAAATGTTTTAATTGAGGACTAAAGTGGTCAAATGAGATGATAATGAAGCAATATCTGCACAAAATACTGTCCTCATAAAAAGAGCACATGTGGAAATTATGTTTCTAAACTTGATATGATATTTCAAATGTGAAATGTCCTATAAACACATATGTTTACTGTACAAACTCACTCATGAAATGCTGTTTCACATACACATTTCATGTAAACCACATCCCTGTATGTTAAATTTGTCAGATGTCATATTACATTGTGAAATTGTTGTTTTCACATGTAAATTTTTACATTTCACGTGTGAAATATGGGAATAATCACGTGCCTATATCCTGTGACTGAATTAGTCACATGTGAAATGGTGTCTAACAACCACATATGCCTATAAAATCACATGTGAAATGTGTATATGAATTAATACCGTGTGAAATTATATATGAAATTGTTGTTTTCACATGTGATTTCTTATATTTCTGAGGCGTTTTACATGTGATACATTTGGTAAGGGTGATCATGGCTGTTACTGTATACCGAGGCTATGTAGAGGCCATACAATAAAAATATCAGTTGTCAAAAATTCATTCACACCATACTTTAGTATGGCACAAATTGGGTCATTATTATGATTGTTGGCAATTATTCACAATTGCTAATTTAAAATGGATATACAACATGCTCAGAATAAACAATTTCAATATTGTGTAGTCAAACATCTTAATGGTCATGACCTTTAATGACAGGATGGAGCAAATGGCTCTTAATATCTGATTATTATTATTATTTTATGACTGTTCATACTTGTCACACCGATTGTTTTTCTTCATGTACATCAGCCACATAGGTTGACCTACATCTATGCGTTTGATTGGCACATGTCCTTACTTCTTCTGTCTGTATGACACATTGTGTATGTGCTACAGGCATCAATTGATGTGTCAAATGATGCAGCACTCCTTTATGTGACACCAAGTTTATCTGAAAGTAATGCCAAATAGACACAGTGTGTGTGACATATGTTGTTGTCTCGTGCAGTTTATAGTATGCATCTGAGCTTTGACTCTACTGAAGAATCTCCCTATATATTGTCCATCTTGCCTCCATACTCACACTTAAGCTGCCAGTATACTTTATCTGAACTGCTTGTCGTACAGTCAAAAAGCTTCTGAAACCCTGATTCACGCCCACTTCACGCTGTGGTTGGCCAGGTGTGTGGAGTTGAGAAGGTGAGAAGGGTTTGAATCTCTTCTCAAGCTCTCTTTACACAACAATTTCTGTCACTTTTCATGTGGACAATCGTGTGTAACACTATGATTGTCTTCCAGGAGACTGACAACGAGAGCTGTTATTCCCATATTTAAATGATATTGCATTTCCCCCCTCTCTATGATGGCCGGGTTTTCATTCCGCCTTCGAGTGTGTCCGTTTGGAACAACTACAAACACTTTTGGCTTCCGACGAGGTCAGACAATATGTCGTACCAACTAGTTCTTTTTGAGCATAACCCAACCCTTACTCATCCAACCTCACTATCTATCCCAGGTGCGTGATGGAGGATTTTCTGACTGCCATGGTCAAAATGACACAGCAAAAAAAAAAGGCATCTTTTTATGTTGATGACAATGTTTAGAAAAGAACACCAGCCGTAAAGTGTCATCTAAAAGAGCAACACCTGATCTCATAAAGCGCTGGCTTATTCTGTACAAATGCTACTGTCAGTGGGTTGGTAACCTCAACAACAGAGGGCAGACAGTCATGGTGGTGGGGTGAGGGCAAAACCAGGCAGTCCACGAGCCTCTCTCTGTACACACAACCCAGACAAAACACTCACAAACACATTGCCCCGTGGAAGGGGGATGGTACAGAATAATGGTATAGAAAGGGGGATGGTACACAGTCTGTTCACGTGTGTGTGTGTGTGTGTGATTTGTCATAGTGTGGTGACAAACTGCGTCTGGTGAGGGGGTTGTGGTCCGCACACAGGCTGGCGAGCCACGAGATGTGATTTAGGAAGACAGCGATGTGGCAAGTGCACCCCCCCCACACACCCTGGGCAATCAATTACCACTGCACTCGAAGCAAATTACTGTGAGCGTGAGCAGATACATCCAGATGATTAATCGGAAAGGAGGCCATGAAAATATATGGCTTTTTAATACCCACAAAAGGGGCAGAGGGAACCCATGCAGCACAGGGACTCTCATCATAATGTAGTGCTGTGATCACTACTCCTGACTTCCACATGAAAAATATCTGCACTTTTATCTTTACTGGTCTATAAGTGTCTGTTTGGCTCCTTGAACTCTGTTTTCTACATAAAATGATATTCCTTCTTGGGCCCTGCATTAAAAAAAGGGGCAAAGGGCTGCATTGATTGTTTCAGGTACCAGTGAGAGGATGAAATATGATCCAGGAAGTCCAGTTGGAGTATTAGATCCATGAGTTTGAAGGCTTATCAGATGCCAAAACACTGCAGAGGTTAATAACCCTGCGTGTTTCTCCAGAGCTCTCAGTGTTGGCCCCCCCGCGGTGTCAACAGAACTGTCTTATTGAAATGAATGAGCAGGCTGCGTTTTGTTATGCAGCGCTGTTGTCTGTCTGAACCGTCTGGCTTTACTTCCCTGCCTTGTGCATGGCTAAAATACTCCTCTTGGAATTAGGGGTTGCAAATACTACTGATTAATCTCTAGATCATTTTTGTATCTATTATCATTTCCAACAAAAACAGTATAAAAAAAAAAAAAAAAGTGCCCATCACAATTTCCTAACAGAAGGCATCCTCAGATAGCTTGCTTTGTCTAACCAACGGTCTAAAAAGAAAACAGAAAAAGGATGGAACCAGCATTTTTGTTTGATACATGACTTAAAGCTGCATTAATCCGTTATGCTGGCCAATTGGAGGCACAACTCCACAACAAGCTGAACATGTTTACGCCATTATGGCATTAAAATGAAATCTGTATCTGGACACGTTATCTGGTTATCTGGAAAAATGAATGTTAATGCCAGGTATTAATGCACGAAGAAAGCATTGACCACATTTGGAGGTGGTCAGGCTCAGGTCTCAGCCAGGTGTAAATGCAAGCTGTACAGTGTGAACACATTCCTGAGAAACAAATCTGCCCAACAAGGTGAAAGGTCTCCTGACTCTATCTCTTCCTGGCAGCTCAAGCTGCTCAATGCTATAGGTAGTAGCAGTAGCTAGCAAGTCTTCTTTCCCCCACCTACCTAATTTCCATATTGAGATCCAATCACAACGCAGGCAGAATGGAGTACTCGAGAACACTTATTATAACCAGGTGGAAACGCAAAGGCCCGCGGATCAGATGTCATTATCCAGATGATGTGTCCAGATTCAGATCACATATTAATCCCAGGTGGAAATGTTATGGCCTTATAAAATTGATATGCCAAACATGTTTGATGTTTGAAACAGTTGCTTATTTACACATCAAGCTGAAAAGCGGTATCATTAAAGCATAACGAAACACGAAGGGATTTAAAACAGCATTAATCTTTTTTTTTTTGCCACTTGGAGGCAGAACTAGCATTCATTTGGAATTATTTTATGTCGACCTGATGAATCTAAATCCATTATTTGGTGTGCTTCTATGTCAGCTATGGGCTGTCTGCTGTGTGGTGCTGATCAGGTAGTGTACAGTGGGTTTATCAGAGCATTTTAAATGAAAACAGCTGGCTGCTGCTGCTGCTGTAAACAAGGTTTATGAGAACTTTGAGCTGTTGATAATCATCTGTGGGTTCATCATTGTGAGCGACCCCTTTCACATTATACATTATTTGGACCGTTGTTAATATTAAAATATTGATTATTGGCTAACTTACTAATTGCTACTTTGAATTCCAAAATATTTTACAATTTCTCTAACCTTGATAATTTCACAATCCATACCTGTCTATGTTTCTTCTTCTTTTGTTTTGACGTCCTGACGTTAAGTCCTGGATGTCAGATTTTCCCATAGCACATTCAAGTTGCTTTATAATTATAGCTTATAATCACACATTATAACCAAAATGTCATTACAGTATCTGATGTGGATGCTGATGATGCTTGGTATAAAAGGTTAAATGGTCTCCAAATATCAGTCCAATCCCAATACAGACACATTATTAATAGAAAAACGTATCATCTTTCCGGCTTCACCGGTGGAAACAATATAGATCAGCGGGACTAACTATTGAAATGATGTCTTTGACATGAAAACATATGAGCACCCTCTGCACAGACCATCTGATTTCAATCCAAAACGAAAAGCTGCAAAATGTGTGTTTTAGGCATTCACTAGGACACCTCCACCCAGTCACTTTGTCAGGCTTTGAGGGAGCGCTGTGAATCACCGAGTGTTTCTGAAGTGCTCTCCAGAGTGTTAGACCAAGGGATGAAGGGTCATTGAGTGGCGTTCAGACACACTGTTAAATTCACTCTTTACAGTGATGCCCGCTGTTACACTCCCATCCCTCGCCTTTCCAAGACACTCACTGCCCCCTCCTTTAGTCAATGAGCAATGTCCCACCCTCTGTCTTTTGTCCTCCTCTTTATTTCTTTTTTTCCAGCCCCCTGGTGCAGCACGGTGATGTTTGTCTCTGCTCTGCTGCTTTATCAGGACGTTGTGCGGCTCGGCGGCAGCAGGCGTGGACGACAGCCGTCTTCAGGAGCCGCCAGCCAGCCATCTGCGTGCTGCCAAGCTCTGCGCGGTGAGTCTTTGCGCAAACAGATGCAGCGGTACATAAACACTATCTATCTGGTGCACCCCGGGCTGCTCGCCACAGCACTTAACATGGCAGCTCCCTAACACTAACCAGGTGGGTGTTGAGGAACGATGATAATTCTTCGCTGCCACCAGAGTGTGGAGTTTAAGCTAATGGTCCTGATGGGACAAGGGGGTGGAGGGGAGAGGGGGCTGTCAGATGGAAACCCTGCATTGTGAAAATATGACCTTGGAGCAGGAAGCGGATCAGAATGGCACATATGCAACTTACAAGTGATGAAATAAGATTTTCTCATGATGGTCTCACTGCTGGCTTTTCCACACTGATAAGACAAAAAGAAAAGAAAAGAGCAGAACAACAGTTTTTGGCTAATATGCTTATTTGCCGTCAAACCCAGACTCAGATGAGAAGATCGATACTTTCATTTCCTGTTTTGTCTCTTAGCTTCCGGCTGCTTTTGCTGGCTACAGTAAACACAAGTCAAAAGTCTCGGTCAAAGTTGGGAACACACACCACATCCAATCCAACATTTCATTGATAATAGAATTTGGAATGATTAGCTTTTTTACACAACAATACGCACATGTCATGGAAAACTGGACTGTGTGTAACTGACCAGATGAGTCTCCCCTGTGACTTTCGGATGAAGAAATATTGTATCCGTACACGTTTTGAACACCTACAATCAGGCAACTTCTGCTATGATATCATATTGTTAGAAACACAAATACCAACACATTCTGACCAGTCATCATGACCATTATACCAGTAACATGACCCGCTCCTGGAGCGGTGCAGGAAAAGTGATCCAATTAGCGCCTCTCTGTAAAGAGCGGTGGATGTTTATCAGACTGCTGTAGAAACAGCCTTGGATTTTCTTCCGGCTCTGTCAGGCCCTTTACTCTGTCTGTACGTTAGATAACGTCAGATAAAACTGGCCAGGTAAAGGTGTACAAGTAGCAGATGTCAGTCAACACAAGGCAACGCATTCCCAAAGACAAAAGTTAAAAGACAAAACAATGGAGTCAGAGCACTCCCTTGTTGCTGAAACACACAAAGGTCTACACTACTCTCCACTGTGTTCAGTTTCTTCAGGGTTTGCAGACACACAGGGAAATAGTTTTCTCACACTAAGCCAAGGATGCAAATACAGCTCCAAAGTGTCGGACTGTTCTTATCAATAAAAGCCTGAGCACGCTTATTTCCTGCCCATCAAAATAATCAAACTGTAGATATTAAATATTTGGCTACTGGAAGCTTCACTATAACAATAATTTTCATTTCTGTCAAACTCTTTTCTCCGTATCATAACATGACTTCACTTTAATATGTGAGGCCCATGGAACTGAACAAAGCACACACACACACACACACACACACACACACACACACACACACACACACACACTCAACTAATAACAGACGCACAGTGCATGTCTGCGGATTCACCAGATTAATAATGGATCACATCAGAACTCATGACGTTATGAGACTCATGATCGCTTACCAGTGGAAAAATGCAAAGACAACTTATCTTCTGGTGCCAAGATACACACACACACACACACACACACACACACACACACACACACACACACACGCGCGCACACACACACACACACAAATCAATGCTCCCTTTGTGTTCCACTCTAAGTAACAGTTATCTCCAGAGGCACATGACAGCACAAGTCTAGTATCCAAAAGCAGATGTTCACTTCTGACTCAGGCCTCAGACTAGCTCCATTGTTGATATAAACATATTAGTGCAGCTTTAACAAGGGCTGTATTTTTATCCCTGATAGCAGTGGTTCCCAAAGGTGTGTTTAAACTGTGCGCCAAATGAATTTCAGTGCCGGTGCAACTGCATACAAAGTCATTGAAAAAAACCTGAGTAGATGAGAAGTTATAATATCATAGGCCAAAGGAACATATTTTATTTTTTTGTTATCTGTATCTTCTTCAACTTAAGCAAATACTATGGACTTATCCCCAAGCTGTATGCTTACAGTTCATGAGTGTACACAAATGAGGAAATGCATTACATGAAGAAATTCCTGGTATGTTGTTGGTTTAAGCTAGCACAAAGATGTTGCCTGCATTGCTAGCTAACAGCTACAGCTAACGTCTGTACAGTCGGTTCAATGTGGCTAATGAAACAGGAACTACAAAAACCTAAATGTGCTTGAATAACAAAAAATCCCTTTGCATGCAATCTGAATAAGGATGGGAATGTCTGTCAGTCTGTCCAACATTTTGGTCCCGATATCATTGTAACTACTGACCAGACTGCCATGACAACTTGTATATTCATGGCCTACGGAGGATTCCTAATGATTTTGGTGACACCCCGATGTTATCTCTGGTGCCACGTCTAGATTAGGATTGGAAATTTCCACTTGACCAACACTTACAAGTTGTTTCTAAAAGTAGTGGCTGGATATCTATGAAATTTGCAGTGGATGTTAATCATGATGAAAAAGATGATTACAACAACAACAAAACGATAAATGCTGTTGCTCTGCATTTATACACTTAGCTTAACAAACTCTTCAATGGATCTCCCTGATGCTGTCTACCATAGTTGCTAATGGATTGGTGACACGATTGCAAACCCTGTAGACCCCACAGTGAAAGCAACATCCAGTCTGCATGGACCCTCTGGAGTCGATGTTCAGAACAGGAGGCTGAGGACACCACCCAGGCACCTCCAGCCATGAATATAGGAATGGGAATAGTCCCCTTTCTCATCAGTGGGCCTGTGTGGGGGTTTAGCCTGAGGATATCAAGACATCATCTTTTCCATGACTCCTCTGCTGAGGTGTGAAACAGCATAAGAGAAAGGAATGGTCCTCCCCTGAGACTAATGGAGCATGAAGTGGACCTGAGCTATAAATGCTGATGCAATCAAAGGATGCCAATAACCTGTGAAATGCAAACTGTTCCTATGGATGACAATGGCGCAGGGGGGAATATGAGGGCATTGACAGCAAGTCACTGGGTTTCCTAAATACAGACTGTCTGAAAACATGGGTATCATAGGCCAAAGGAACATATTTTATGATTTTACCTTTTTTGTTATCTGTTCATCACATGACTTCTCAGATCCCACTGGGTTCGACAAAACTTTGTGAATGATGTAACTCCCCCTCTCTGGCTGAAATACAGTCCAGTATAGGGAACATACATAAGATTGAATAAAGTATGAGTCAGATCAACTATGCTACTGTAACGATCACCACTGCAACAGCTGTAACTCGGTTGACTGATCATCCCCACATCATAATGATAACAATAAAGCCATTACAGTGATAATCCATCGTAGCTGTTGACCGGATATCTTATCTGACTGATACAATGCTGTCCACTCATATTAATGGATAACGTTTCACGCCTTTTACGCTACAGTGTACTATGCCTTACGCCATGTGGTTTCCTTGTCTCTATATTCTACCATAAAATATGCAAACTCCTGTATATTTATTGGGAGATTGCAGACCAGTGGTATAACAGCTCACAGTGAGAAACACTCAGTGAGTGGTATAAACACAGGTGTTGTTAAGAGAGAATTAAGGTGGGAAAATTGTAATTAATCGATTGTTATTATATGGGCAGGTCTCGTTATTTTCAGTTTTTTAAGAAAAAAAAAATCCAGGAATCTGTTGGTATTTATTTATTAGTTAAAAAACGAGTGAGAATCTGATAAAAAGTTTGAAATAAAAATGTAGGTCAAAATCCAATTTAAAAAATACCACTTACTGTAAGGCTGCTGCAGTATTTTTTTTTTCATTGCTTTGAAACACTCACGCTTCATAGTCATTTGCATGTGAAGCTCATTTGCATTTAATATCACATTCTCTCCTTACAGTCTATTACAGAAAACAGTTTTTTTCAGTGTGTACTGTAAACAATGCTGGATACTGTCTTCATGCAGCAGGAAATCTAATGTCTGAATTTGTGGAGTCTTAAAATCTGGGTGAGAAAAGGTCTTTCTGACGTGGTGTTACTAATGACATTAACTGTGGCTCCGTTCTGTTCAAGAGGTCCAGTAAGCCGTGACAGTGAGCCAGCATGAACAATACCATCACCCTGAAAATGAAGCAGCTAAATGGAATTCAGCCATTATTCATTTTATGATTTACACCTGTGCTTTTCCTACTGTGACATGTGAAAATGTCTTCTGTGAAAAAAGCATCTCAGTTTAAAGTGGATTGCTCCTTTAAAGAGACAGTTCACCCCAAAATCAAAAGAACATATTTTTCCTCTTGCCTGTAGTGCCGTTTATGCATCTAGATTATTTTGGTGTGAGTTGCAGAGTTTTGGAGATATCGGCCATGGAGCTGTCTGCAGTTTTTAAATATAATGGGACTATTTGGCACTCGGCCATGGCCACAGACCTTGTTGTGAGCAGTTTCATGTATCAGTAGAAAGAAAATAGTTCCTACATGAAAGTGCTCACAACAAATCTGTGGATTATCTTGAGTAACTGGGTCATGATTTCTGGAGATTGCTGTTGAGTTTTTCAAATGTATTTTTTTGGCGCTTTGAGCACCACAAGCCGAGTGCCATATGGCCCCATTATATTGAAAACAGCATGATGAAATGGTTTTAATAAACTAGTCTAATTTGTGTTTTTGGACATGTGTATGTTAATGTAGAGGTGTGTATAAGGTGGTGCATCAAACTTGTGTGTGTGGAGTGAGTTCTCCATGACATCTCATCATTCATCTCATCAGTTTTGAGTCAAGATTATTACTGGATTTTCTGCCAGTTGAATGAAGTCAAGTTGAACAGAATTCAGTGTCATTTAAAGGGTGTGTTTTCTGACTGATCTATTCCAAGTCTTCTCAAACTTTTTTTCTCACTCGATTGAACTAGATCAGCAGATCATATGCTATTTAAGATGATCACAGTGAAAAAAAGGATTGGTTTGTTATCTGTACCAAAACCCGTATCGGTATCGTATTGGCACCGATGTCAAAGATTTACAACTGACACCCAACCCTACTGATATTTTGCACTGGTATTCTAAATTAAATTTAGTCATTTTCATTAAAAACAAAACATTAATTCCCCTGGATTTTATTCTTGTTTGGTTGGGAAAGCCTCTCAAACAGAAGAGAGCAGTGGATAGTAAACCCCTTCTTTCAAACCCAATTCAAAGACAATATCTAAGTAACTTCAGCACGCTGTGACGGTTGGGTCTGAAACTCACACTCTTTGGACATTCCTACTCCGAAACACTTCTGCAGGCGGCAGTACTGACAGCGGTTCCTCGTCACCTTGTTGATAATGCAGTTCTTGTCCCGGTGACACGTGTACACCATGTTCTTCTGGATGCTTCGGCGGAAAAAACCCTGATGAGACAGACACACAGACAGAGAGGGGGGTGGTTTATGAAAAGACTTTCACCACGTTAACCCAATTTTGCTTCTAATCTTCTGCAGCCGCCTATTTTCTAAAACCATCCACACAGCTCCATTGAAATTCTCCTGCCACTGGATATCATAATGTCACGACAGTCTGTATAACAATGTGCTAGATGTTTTGTCTTTTCATTACCATTAAGGCTGAGAGAAAAGAGAGCCGGTGTGTCCCTGCTGGGAGCTCTGTGGAGCTTCAAATGCTGGATTTCAGCTCAGAAAAAGAGTACAAGTGGGAACAGAGAGCGAAGCACCTCCGGGTATCAGACAGTGAGGCTGCTGGTGCAGTACGGAAGAATAGCTGAGGACTCTGGTTCAGCTGTGGGCGGGGAGCGCCACGTCTGAACTTGACAAGGTGACATTGAGCTTCTGTGGAAGACCAAAGCCACTTCTTTCAAAAGAATGCTTTCATTGTAATTCAGTGGCTCAGCATGGATCTTAATTGGGCTCAGTCAATGGTTTAGCGTTAAAAGAGATATAAGTAAATAAGTACAAAAACATGTAGCTCCATCAACACTTGTGACAGTGGAAGAGCTCTGTGTTGAGAGAAGGGATCATTACAGTTTGAGGCACTGAGCTCAGGGATTCACATCAAGTTCAGGACATTACGTTTTAACTCCTAGATCACCACAAATGACAAGAAAACTAAAATAATGTAGCCGTGATAATCACATAAAAAAAAACTTGACTGAATGTCCTTGAATTTCATAAATGTTCAGTTACGGTTATGATGTATACTTATGAAGCCTACATGCATGCCAAAAGGCTCAATTTTTTAACATGAGTGCAAGGCTGGCCCACAGACCCACTGGGCCCCCACAGGACACACGTTTACACAGGTATTAAGTCATTAAGTAAATTAAGTAAGCAATTTCTAATTAATCTAGTGATTAATTGAAAATGTGCCTGATAATGAAACTGATTTGCCATTTCAGTTTGACTTCATTATTCATTATTTGAAACAGTGAAAAAAATCTGTGATTTGGACAGCGATTCAGTCCTGAAGAGGGTAGAAACATACACCACTAAGGCCCAATATAAACTGAAATGTAAGGGCTTTAAAGGTGGGGTATGTGATTCTAATCCAGTACACGTCTTTTTGTCAAATTTAGCAAATATCTCCTCACGGTCCGCTAGCTGTCTGTTCAGTGTGTGTGCTGTTCGTACTCAGCCCTGGCTCTGCTAATGGGAAACAAACAAAGCGGCTCGGACCGGGCCACACAGCACTATTCCAGCCACGATGTGTGCGTCAGGTAACGTTAAATGACTTGCCCACGGACATTCAGCTTACTTTCTAGTTTGCCCAGACATGCTGCTGTTGTGATGTTAGCTACAGTAGCAGGAGAGTTGTGAGTATCGCTGTCTGGAGCTGCTGTGCTGGCTCTGGGAAACCGTCTCGTCCTCTCTGGCTGTTAGCTTCGCAGCAGCAGCTGTAGCGACTGTCTGCTAACCCACAACCTAGCTAAGCTAACCCACAACCTAGCTAAGCTAACCCACAACCTAGTTAAGCTAACCCACAACCTAGCTAATGTTAGTCACATTACTTGCTGTGTCGTTGTTTGCTTTATATCATGGTATTGGATTTCTCCAGAATCACATACACCACCTTTAAATACCCAGTGAGATAAAAAAAAACATTTCACAAGTTCTAATCCTGTGTCCCTGTGTTGTCCAGTTATCTTTTCGTATATGACAAATATATGCCACAAAAAAAAAGTCATTTGAGTCTTTTTATATCCAAATCTCTTCCTCCTTTCCTGCAAAACATTATTTATTTTTGATGACTCATCTTGAACTTGGGGCTGGTACAGATATTTATCCAATCAAATGTGATTTGGGGCGACTAGCTAATCCCGCCCATCATATAAAACCGCTATAGACTGTTAGCTTGTGGGTTATAGCAGCTAGCAGAGCAATATCATAGTAGGAGGTGTGTGCTTGGATCTCAGTCAGCAAAGATTATGTTTACTTTTTCAGGTCTGTTAAGGTCCTATTCGTTCATTTCTCCCATCGTTCTCCTCATCCTGATAATATGTTGTTTATTAGACAGTAAGCGAACACAGTTATACCTTAATTAGACACCATACACCTAAATTATGCTGTAATTAGAATCTGCATGTAATGCCTTATTAGACCCAAAATATACTATACTTATACTCTATTATACACGCATTGCAACAGAACTGTACAGTGAACTAAGTGAAATCCATCTTTATTCCTCACTGTTAGAGCTTATTAGACTTTCTTAGAGGCTAATATGCAACACATTACAACAGAACTGCATCATGAACTAAAGTGAAATCATATATCTAACCTTAACTACACATTAAAGCAATTTTGGTGTAACGACGGGTCACTGTTACTAGATCTCTATTTAATAGTAGCCTAAATAATATTAGATGAACATGGATAATTTATGCACTGTAGTCTTATTAATTTATCATAGCATGGCAGCTTTGGCAGCATTAAATGTGGTGTCTAATTTAGCATCATTTGGTAGTAAGGGTAGAAAAGTGTCTAACTGTAGCATATTTTGGATATGATATGGTATTAAATTTGATTTAATTTGACTATGATCTTGTAAAATTGTGTCTAATTGTGTATTATGATCTCCTATTTGGTTTCTATTTAGAGTATAATTTGGTATAACAGTGTTAAGTGTAGTTTATTTTGAGTCTAAAATGGCATTATATGCCGTTTCTAACTACAGCATAATTTAGGTGTATGTTGTCTAATTAGGGTATAACTGTGTTTGTTTACAGTGTAATAAAGAAAATATTATTTCTAGTTTCATTCTAATTTGATACAAAGTACAGCTTATTACGTCTGATTAGTTTACCGTAAAATAAAATGCGACACACAATAAACCTGTGGCAGGGTACTAATCTGGGAACACTGGTTGTTTTCTAGGGCAATTTGTTTTGGGGAAAGATGGACCCAGAGCTCATTTTTGCCCAGGGAACCACCAGCAGGTCAATCTGGGCCTGACTGATGGATACTTTTATACAGAGAAGCTTCTCATGACTGGGAAAATTGGAAAATGGCAGGTGACGGTGTAACAAAAACCTAAGTACCCAGTCCTTGGAAATAAAAATGTTCCTTGCTATTTGTTGTTTTCAAACCTGATATTGCCACTAGACGTTTAAGCCTGGTGCACATCAAGCATAATTTATAATGGTACAAAATGACACAGTACATCAAAGTGTATATTTTAGTGTGTAGAGTATACTTCATAATATTGCATGACACAGGTTTTTATGTCTAAAAACAAAACTGGGAATTTATATGTATGTTTTAGTTTATAAAAACATTTGCAACACAGACTACACAAATTACTCCGTAATTCAAACATTCATTGTAGTTTATTATCTTTTTTTTTTTTTACATTTTTCTTTTCATATTTTATTATGTTAAGTATATTCTGGCTTATGCGCACCACAAGAGGACCTTGCTTACTGTAACATGTTATGAACCATGTATTCTTGCAGCAGAAAACAACAAGATTAAGGTACTTTTTAGGTATGAAAATGATTTATCTTTTTCATCATATGGAAACTGAACACTGTTAGGATTATATTGGACACAACATTTTATTAGCTTATTGTCACAAGTATAGTTCAGTTCACCTTAGTGCCTTTACAATATTTGTCTGACCAAGGGAGGTTATTTACAGCTTTTGAATACCTTTCAGTCAACGTGGTGCCTGTCAACAAAAATCTGCACAAGGCCAACATGATATGCACACACTTTTAAATTTGATTCTGTAGCTGTTACACTTGTGTGATGCCAGAAATGACCCTTTTGAGCCCTGCTTCATCTAAGACCAAATTTAACCATGGGGTGTGACACTCCACGCGCACTGGGCTGCCTGCTTGAAGGAGAGCGATAATGAAGACATTGTGGATCCTCTCTGAAAGTGTTGGTAAACAGAAACAGGCTGAGCTGAGCTCTGCTGTGTTTGTTGCCGAGCAAAGTGACAGAAAGTAGAGGAGCATTTATAGGAAGTGAGAGTCAGATTTTTTCCTCTTGATATTAATTTGCCATTGCTCTGGGGTCTTTTGCAATGATCGTCCATCATCCAGGCCCTTTTGCACATGTTTGCAGGCATTTGTGCCTGAGGAGCTTAGTTCACTATAAGGGGGGTTAAAATTCCATTTACCATAGCTGCCTGTGACGGATGGGACCTTGCCTTTTCATTAGCGAACCAAGATGCATGATGGGTAACAGATTAGATCACAGGACTGAAACGGCTGACTCTGTAGCCCATCTCACCTCGGCCTCGAGCATCTGTCAACCTTCGGACCGCCCCCTCGGTAGCACAGATACTAACCAAAAGCAGCCAATCATGTCTCAGCCTTGATGACATGTGACCAGTCCGAGGTCACCTCCCCTCAGTTGGTATTATTCATTTTCTTAATAGACGCCTTTATCCTGGTTGATGTAAGTCGAGTGTGTTCGTAGACATTACCTGTGGGGTCTGATGGATGACAATGGAAGCGGCCTGCATCGCCATCAGCTGCCATAGAAGTGTGTTCAGGTTGGGTGCAGAACCCAAGGCTACTCAGGTACTTATGTCATTCAAAGCTGAGAGCATACAGGTCACTTAGCCTTGGAAATCTATGTGTGTGTGATAAGTGCTGTACAGTGTGCTGGGGTTATACTGGGAGCTAGAGCTGCTACAGTTTGTGTTTTGTGCACTTACTGCAGACTGTTTCCCAAGACAGATTTGCATTTTGTGAGCTTCAACTATTTGGGGAAGGTTTGTTGACAGTTCATGGCCTGCAATGAGCTGCAATGATCCTCATTTAAACTTTCCTGTGTCATGGATTCTAAAATAAAGGAGGCTTTCATAATAGCTTGCACCCTGCTCGGTCATAGTATAAACTGCTTCACAAAAGCCGCATGTTTTGCAGTAAGTCGCAAGACAGAAGTAAATGGTAAAAATATGTCTCTTAAACAAACTGTTAACTTACTGTCCGGTTAGCAATCAACCATAAGTTACCTACCCTTAGAGGAACATAAATAACAGCAACATTTCTGATTAAAAATCATTTTTTAACTGTCGATTCCATATTGTCGAGTGGTGGAAAGAGCACTTGGAGAACTCCTGAACCCAACCAACACATCCTCTGTGGTGGAGGCAGAGTTTTAAGACTCGGGGAAGCCTCACCCATATCCCTGGCAGAGGTCTCAGAGGTAGTTAAGAAGATCCTCAGTGGCAAGTCATCAGGTGTGGATGAGATTCACCTTGAGATGCTGAAGGCTCTAGACATTGTTGGGCTGTCTTGGCTGACACGCCTCTTCAATGTCGGGGGCAGTACCTGTGGCATGACAGACTGGGGTGGTGGTTTCCATTTTTTAAAAGGGGGACCGGAGAGTGTGCTCTAATTATCAGGGTATCACACTGCACATCGTCTCTAGGAAAGCTTATGCCAGGGTGCTTGAAAGGAAGCTCTGACTTATTGTTGAACCTCAGATCCAGGAGAACAATGCACATTCTGTCCTGGTTGTGGAACAGTGGACCAGGTCTTTACCCTTGCAGGGTTACTAGAGTGGTCATGGGAGTTTGCCCATCCAGTGTACATGTGTTTTGTGGACTTAGTGTATGACTGTGTCGCTCGGGGAGTCTTGTGGGGGGTACTGAGTGAGTATACGGTACCGGGGCCATTGCGACAAGCTATCTGGTCCTTATATAACCAGAGTGAGAGTTGTATCTATATTTTCGGCAGGAAGTCAGACACGTTTTCAGTGGGTGTGGTGCTCTGTCAGGGTTGTCCCTTGTCACTGATTCTGTTTGTGATTTTCATGGAGAGGATCTCAAGTCGCAGCTGGGGGAGGAGAGTGTCCGGTATGGGGGCCTCAGAATTCTCTGCTCATTGCCGATGATGTGGTTCTGTTGGCTTCATCAGACCGTGACCTTCAGTTTGCAGTTGCATGTGAAGCAGTCTGGGTGAGAATCAGCACTTCCACGTCTGAGGCCATTGTTCTCTGCCAGAAAATGGTGTATTGCTCCCATGAGTGAGTTGCTACCCCAAGTGAAGGAGTTCAAGTATCTTGGGGTCTTGTTCACGAGTGAGGTTTAAATGGAGCATGTGATCGACAGGCAGATTGGAGTGGCGCCAGCAGTAATGCCGACAGTAGTTGTAGTTGTGGTGAGGATGGAGCTGAGCTGGAAGGCAAAGCTTTCAATTTACCGGTCAATCTACGTTCCAACCCTCCTTCCAGCCCGCTGCATGGGCATCCGATCAGGATGCTTCCTGGGCGTCTTCCTTTGGAGTTTTTCCTGGCACGTCTAACTGGTAGGAGACCCCAGGGTAGACCCACAACACGCTGGAGAGATTATATATTTCATCTGGCTTGGGAATGCCTCCTCCAGGAGGAGCTGGAAAACGTTGCTCAAAAGAGGGACATCTAGACTAGCATGCTTAGCCTGCCTGCTGTGGGATGTTCTGATTCTGACTTAGGCAGTAGAGGCTGAAATTTTAGTTATATTTTTGTTGTAAAACTCAAATAATTAATAAGACTGGTTATATTTAAGCAATAATATATGGTATGAATGTAGGCCACTGTGTCAGTATAGCACTGTCTGTTATTATGTTACTAATTTATTAATAGAACATTCTGCACTGACATAAACAAAGACATAGGCTTTTGGTTTGGTTTGATGAATCTGTTTTGGTTTTCTGCCAAATGAAAATCTATCTACTCACTACAGCTCCATACACACTGCTTCAACATGTGGAGAAATCCAAAGCTTGACAGGCCTGCCATGCCTAGTTAGGATTGCTTAGCTATGACTAGACCATAGCTGTTCAAAGGAAGGTGTTTAGCGAACAATAAATAGAAAGCCAAAGTAATGACGTCACGTCAGGACTAACCTCCGTTCCACTAGCTCTGTAACTCAGTACAATTTCTCATTCAGCATTTCTTTCATTAGTCTTTCTGAAAAAGTGAAGTGGGGGTGTGGGGTTTCCTCTCTATATTCTAAGACAAATCTGTATCCACTATATCAGTTGATATTAGAAATTGACACCTTTGTGATTTTAACAAAGTTAAACAGCTCCCATGAAAATGTACCGGTGCAGCAGCGCAGATACTTGCATCATTGTTTCGTCCACATCAGTAAAAGTCACTTTGGTACTCTATTATTTCCCCTCCCTTGTTACTCTGTGTCCTAAGATTTTAACCAGTCTCTGTGCTATGCTGTATGTAGGCTGTAATTGTGTGTATAATGCATGTGTAGAAGAGGCTGTTTGTGTATTTCCAGTGGTTTCTCAACAGCAGTAGTGAACACATGCCACGACTCAGAGCACTTCATCTCTACAAGCCTCCAGCGAAACACCAGTGTCTGACACTGAGACTCACAGAATCATCACAGACACGCAGACAATTATCACATCTGCTCTTTTGCCTTGATTTTTCTCTTTAACTTTCTTTTGTTCATCTGTATTTTCTCTTTTCTCCTTCTTCCGTCTCTTCTGTCTTCCTCCTCTCTTTTCATTCCTCTCTGCCGCCACAGGATACAAGTGTTGACCTGAGACTGTAGACTGCTCTGATATTTGCCAGCGTGTGTCCTGTGGGTTTACTCATTTGAAGCTTATAAATGTGCAACCAAAGGACACCCTTGAGCTGAGTGTACAAAGGTGTTTACCTAGGTAGAGTGCAGCGGGGGGGAGGGGGCTGCTGCTAGGCTAAATAAATGATAGAATCAGAGGTTTCAGCTGTGGGGACACGCTGAAAATGAATGACAACTTGATCACAAGGATGCAGAGGAGGTCAGAGCTTTAGCCTCCTACAGTAAGTAGTATGTCTGCAGAATACAGCAGTTTAACTAGTATCAGTTCTTTAATGTTATCTTTGCTGAATAGCTTTTGTGCCTAGACTGAACTGAATATTCCTCAATCTGTCCTTGTTTAGGTAGGAATATAAAATAAGACCATGGGACACTTAAGTACATTTTCCATAGAAACCAAGGATAATAAAAACAATCAAAAAACACATTTATGCTTATGTGAAATCAAATTTAGAGGAACTGAGCTTCCCATATACGAATAGTGTTTTAATAAACTATAATAATTAAACTGCATTATATCTATTAAATTGTGGAAGATAAGGTGGTGGTAAAATGGGCCCTAATTCCATATAATATATACAAAAACTTAATAACAAAAGAAATATCAGATTGCTTCTTAAATTGTTATTATGTAAGGACAGAAGTAGTCAATCAGCATGTTTAGGTCCAGGTTGTGGTCAGGAGACAGACACAGGCTCTACATGCTTAACGTGACAAAAACAGTACAGTCAGTGAAGCTAACAGAAACACCTCTTTATAATGCAGTACAGCTCGACAGCACCACAAACTACATCCTCCTAAATGAACAGAATGTTGTATCAACACCTCTCTAACAGAGTTTCAACAAACACTGAGCATTATAACCTTCATGAAGGTAGGATGTATTGCAGGACTGTTGTATTAGACTTCATTAGTTTCAGCTAGGTGTACCTAATAAACTAGAAACTAAAAATGCCTGTCCCAACAAGTCCTCCAAGTTAAACAACAAAATATGTATTTCGTCTATGCCCTCTAGAAAGACACAAGCTATTCCTGATCTGACGCCCCTGTTGGCAGGATGACATCATTTGTCTGCGCCCCCAACAAACGTTACAAATCACTGTTGAAAAAGACCTTTGTTTTATAATGCAACAACATTCTAAGGTTGGGTTAGGATTAGGCAGAAAAACAACTGATTTGGAAGAATCGTGGTTAATGTTACGGGACCTTTGTCGTCAGGGTTACAATAAAGACGTGGTTAAGGTTAGGGAACGGCCGCGGCCATTTGTCGATTGGAAACAGGAAACGAGCCTGACTTCCTCCGTTGCTCCCCTCATAGTTCAACGTAAACATATGTTGTGTTTGGGCATTTGCGGAAAAGACTGACTCTGGTGTTTTTCTCGGGAGGAAAGTCTCACATTCCACATTTATTCGCTGAAAAGCCAAACATCCAGGTTTAGCACCAGCACCTAAAAGCAGGGTGTTAGAAGATTGTCAAACCTCCGCACACACATAACCCAGTCCACATGTCAGGTGATTCTGACACGCAGATATGACAATCTGAAAATAAGTAACAATATATGAAAGAAAGAAAGAAAATATTATTAGTCTTTCATTTGAATTCTATGTTTTTGGTTGTATTAGGGTAGTGTGTGCAAATCTTCTAGCATTAATCAAAATATCTTTATTTGTATTTAATCCATTGGATTAGCCAAAAACAGTCTGTTTGGTTATTTTATCTAGAGATAAGTATCTCAACTGAATTTCTACAAAATGTACTATATCACAATATATATGGATATGCCATATATATTGTGATATATATCCCAGAGGATTTCACCCACCCCTAGTAGATTAACATGAGCACTGAATTAAAAAGGCTTTTAAACTGTGTCAATATAAGGTTCATATTAACATCTACTAGCCAATCAGAGGTATCTTCAAAAGTATCCTCCATGGTCATTTATAATTTTATAAAATGTAATAAATACGTACATCAGTCACACCCTTGCATCTCTGAACACCTTTTGGAGCTGATAGAAATCTTTATGACCCAAACTGACAATATAAATGATATCATATTAAACTGATGTACTGTACATTAAATTATGTCATAGGGTTTCACTGAACAGCTATAATCAATGCTTTCTGGAAAGTTTATCGTTTTATGTTTATACTACTACAGTGTTCTTCATACCAGAACTCTCTCCATGCTATTCTGTAGATAAGGCCATGTTGAGATGTAATGTCGGGGCATCAGGGGACACGGGTCCAGCCACCTGGGAGACGAGGCCACTTCCCCCTGGACTGATAAACTGCACCTTAACCGAGATCATTATCCAACATGTTGTTATCTTAATGGGCCAGGGATAGGGTGTCAGAGCGACGGCCCCGCCATCTTAGGCCTTCTCATTTACAGATTAAAAAACGAAAGTGCCGCCCATTAATTATTTAGTTACAATCCAACCCCTTGTCCACCTGGCCTCCTCCTCTTTCTCCCTCCCTCCCTCCCTCCCTCCCTCCCTCTCTCTCTCTCTCTCTGTTCCTGCCATCGACTGGCTGTCCGGCTCTTTGGACTCGGCCGCGGCGTTTTGTGTTGCCTGAGCATTCAGTACAGCCAAGGGGAGAGAGGCAGAGCGCGCGGATTAGCTTTCGCTCTTAATCGTGTCAACATCTTATCACTGCTGTGGAAAGTGGAGAGGACACTGGAGACCCTGGGGGGTTCCAGAAAAATGAGGAGAGGTAGAGTGGAGAGTAGGAAGGGGGGGAGGGTGATATTTATCCAGTTTATCCAGTCCAGGCTATTACTTACACCTGCAGTTCACTGGAAAGACACGACCGAGTTCAGGAAGGGGACTGGGCTGGCAGAACGAGTATGGGCGAAAAGACAAGTTAGAGAGGGAGGACGATGAGTAAAGCAGGTTTCCTAAAATGTTCCTGTCCCATTTTAGGAAATGAAACAGGAAGAAGTCTATTTTCTTTCGTTGTTGTGTTTAAATAATTTTTAAAAGGCCTGAAACACCTAAAATAACCCAGTAATTCACAGCAAAAAAGGCAAAGATGTGAGTAAGGTCATCATTTTGTGTGGCAGAAATGTGTTTTTCTGCTTTTCTACCCTGTTAATAATCTCGTGACCCCGCTGATTAAATTTACGACCCTTTATGTAGCGACCCCCCCCCCGTTATTGTATAGTATTTTTATTTATCACTATTATAATAATGTCGAGATTCATTGATGTTATTATAAGGTCAAATAAAAACACTGCACTTGCAAAAGGACTCAAAGAATAAAAAAAACGTAGTGATGTTAATGTAAAACAAATTAAATGGCCACTGTGGCCAAATGGCAAGTGCCGGATAATAACAATTTCAATTTCCCTTTACTTTCAAGATTCTCTTGAGTCAGTTGCATTAGGACATCATCATTAGGTGAGCAGACTGACAGCGAGTGGAATGGGACCATAAAAAGGGAAACAACAAACATGTCTGCTGGTGAGGTACATTGTGCTTACTTCTTGTTTAACTTTAGAGATAAAACCATTGAAATGTAAATTTGTGACAGGCTGAAACTTGTGTAACAGTAGCACAAGTAGCCTCAGACTCAGAGTCAGCAAACTGACTCTATGGAAAGTTGGCTAACATTACAGCACAGAACATAAGTGGTGTAGCAGCAAACCCTCTGAGTTTTTTTAATTGATCAAGGGTGTGTTTTGTTTTTTTTTGCTTATGAATCAACTTTTCATTCATAGCAGGAAGATTGTGCTATTTTTTTCTTTCCAAAAGAGCAATAGTTTCACTTTAATTGAGGGACTGCATGCTCACAAACTTTATCAAGTTATCAAATATTAAATGTTTTCAAAGTCTGTCGGATTAACTATAAAATGCAATAATTATAAAGCTTTTCTCAGCCCAAAGTCAACAATTTTTAGATAAAATTCCATACACAACTCTTTCCAGAGAACACAGGACTGAGTATCTGTGCCAAGTGGGTTTTGTCGAAGCTAAAAGTTGACATTTTGGAAACACAAAGGGGTGATGTTGTGGTTCACCTGCTGTATTAACTGAAGAAACAGAACAGCAAGGCAAAAAGGAACCCGGACTGCACAAAGACCTGCATTGTTACTCTGGCAAATGTGAAACCTCAACAGATAAGGCACAAACAGAACAGCAGTCAACAGCTACAACACAGAAAACAAGAGACAGCTCTCTCAGACCCCCACTCTTCTCTTCTGTTCCTCCTCCTCTCTACATCACCCCCCTGAAATCCAATCAGTGCTTATCTATCCATCTGAGAACCTAAAGTGCACAGATGGACCAGGAGATACAGTAGAGATTGAAAGGCGAACAAGGGGAAAGTAGAAAGCAGAGGGCAAAAAAAGAGGAAGAGAACAAGAGGAAGAAAAAGAAGAGATCAGTGAGAGTGAGAGGTCTGAACAGAGGAGCTGTGTGACTCACCCAACCTGCTCTGAATAGCTGCAGAGACAGAGAACTGGAGACCGAGCTAGAGGCATAAAAAGACAACGGAGGATAGAATGAGGAGGTTTCAGATCACCCAGCCCTCCACAGACGCCCCACTGTGGCCCTATTCTTCAGGTTGCCGCTCGCTATTCAGCGCTCGTCTTTCGGGCCTCGGACCTGCTAGGGGCCCACATAGTGATCAGAAGCCATCTTTAAGCTCTCTCGTTGTCTGATGGGAGGCCTCCATTCTGCTCACTTACACATTAACACACACCACACAGAGTCAGACCTGTTGCTGACCTGTCCCATCCAGCACAGCAAGGTCTGGACACACAGTAACAGCAGTGTGTCACAGTAGTGTGTTTCCACAGTAAGGACATATAGCTTGGCCTAACTACTTCAAGGGGTTACATTTAGGATTTGGTTGGGGTAAAGGTTTGAAAATTCTGTCATTTTTGCTCAGCCCAAAGTCAGTACAAGCTACATTGAAGTTTGTACTATCACCAAACACATAGTGAATGAGCTACACAGTTAGCTAGCTAACAGTTTTTCCAAATCAGATTTTTTTTTTTTTTACAGATTTGGGTAAGGGCCGATACCCCAGCACTTATAAAAGCAAAATTTCAAACTAATAAACTCAACAAATCAAATAAACAAATTTTAATAGAATCACCAAATTCAAGCCATGTAGCTTGCAGGCACTGTCAAGTACTTTTACAAATCAAGCCTAGCCTATTAAAAAATACAGAACCAAAAGAGTCGTCACGAGTCGGTTCGCTAGTGGCAGGTGAACGAAACAATCTTTTCATCATCAAGTCTGCTGCAACTATATTCTCTACCACCCCACCTTGTCCTCCTCCTGTGTTGTCTATTTCCCTGTCCTCCTCCTGTGTTGTCTACTTCCCTGTCCTCCTCCTGTGTTGTCTACCTCCCTGTCCTCCTCCTGTGTTGTCTACTTCCCTGTCCTCCTCTTGTGTTGTCTACTTCCCTGTTCTCCTCCTGTGTTGTCTACTTCCCTGTCCTCCTCCTGTGTTGTCTACTTCCCTGTCCTCCTCTTGTGTTGTCTACTTCCCTGTTCTCCTCCTGTGTTGTCTACTTCCCTGTCCTCCTCCTGTGTTGTCTACTTCCCTGTCCTCCTCTTGTGTTGTCTACTTCCCTGTTCTCCTCCTGTGTTGTCTACTTCCCTGTTCTCCTCCTGTGTTGTCTACTTCCCTGTTCTCCTCCTGTGTTGTCTACTTCCCTGTCCTCCTCCTGTGTTGTCTACTTCCCTGTTCTCCTCCTGTGTTGTCTACTTCCCTGTTCTCCTCCTGTGTTGTCTACTTCCCTGTTCTCCTCCTGTGTTGTCTACTTCCCTGTCCTCCTCCTGTGTTGTCGTGAAGTTTCAGAGCGACAGAGACACCGAGCGTCCCCGTAACCATAGTAACTCACTCTCACTTCTGCCTGTGTGCGCACGGCGTGAGAGGAGAGGGAGCGACGCTGTGCTGCTGCTAGAGGAGCCGCTGACTGAGATTCCCCTAAGTAACATGCATGGGAATAAATTAGCCTGAAATATAGTAGATTTGTGTAGGCTATATTTCTAACTTTCCCCCTCATGGTCTGAATAACTCACTAGATTTGTCGCTAGTCGCAAAACTGTGTGTGGAGGTTTGGACATTGCTAACGTTTCTGCTGAGCTTCTGGATGGCTGTTTGAATGAGAGCAAGAGGGGAGGGGAAGTTAGAAGGGGGACTGGGAGCTTGAGCGGGTGCTGTTTCTGCGTGGTCCTAGTGCATGCAGTTTCTCCTGTTTTGATATAACGTTTTCAAGTTTCAAGTTTTTGGACTGTAAAAAGTGGAGGGGTCCAATACTGCCTTCTGAAAAAGTGCAGGGGACATGCCCCCTGGCTATAGCAGCATTTATAACAGCAAAAATTGAAATGAAAGTCAGTTCATTTCAATGGAATTGCCACGATCAGAGGGTTAGCTTGCAGGCGTAAAGTAAATTTGCTGGCGTTCAAAGTTTAGCTTTGGTAAAGCAAAACATCTTGACAGTGCCATCCTTTGAACGGAGAGAACTGTACAAAATGGAGGAAGCCATTATAGCACCATAAGAACTGTGCTCTGCCGGGGTAAAAACGGCTCCACAAAAGGGATGCTGCGCGGTTTGCAGTCTTTCGTGTGCCGGCAGTGAATAGAGCAAATACATCCCCTTGAATAAACTGTGTTAACTCGCAATCTAGTTTACAACCATGAGCAGAAGTACACACTACTGTACTGTACTGTACTGTCACCAAGTTTCGAGCCCACCTATTTTTGAGGAAGTGAGTGAATTCTTCCGTGCCATTTTATGGTGTGACTGCTCACATACATATATATATAAATACAGATATATCTAATGAAGACCTGAGTGCAGGTAAAAAATAATCAAATGACTGTAGCCTGGAAACACTGACTGCACAGCTGTACCTCCAGCTGATAACGTTTTTGGGATGACCATTCCAACCACGGACGTTGGGGCCCCTACTGGACCCCGAAATCCAAGCAGATAAAGGGTTGGAGACTGGGTGGATCAGCCAAGGAATACTTCCATCAGTTCCAGTTACTCCCAGCACCACCTGTCACCTTTTTACTTGAGGCCTATATCTATAGAATATCTATATAGTTAGTGACATCTCTCGACAGTATATGTATCCATATCCCCATTACGACTCCACCAGATTCGGCACCTGGTTTTAACTGAGCTCTAATCCTCACAGTGGTTCAGCGGAGTCTGTGCCTAATCCCTCTTATTCACACTTCATTAGGAAGGAAAACATGGAGAGGGCATTAACATCCAGCTCCAAGCAAGAGTTAAAAGATAAGGAGAGATTTGATGTAATATGTATCACTGTATTTTACAAGCAAGCTTTTCCACACAGTTTTAAGGTCCTGATCCTGAAATTATATTTAAGAAATCAAATGAACCAAGACAAATGCTGTTTGCACTGTAATATCAGCTAACACCACAGCTTGACAGGATTTCACATTTTGTCTCACGATGCATATCTGAAGTGTCAAGGTGGTTGCCTCCTCTGTTTTGGTAACAGGTAAGGTTAGTGCAGTCAGACAACAAAGGTCTTGTTTTAATTTTAGTTGTGATTAGCCAGCAAAGCAGCTGTAATCCTGGGTTGTTAGGAAGTACTTTTTTTGGTTATATTTGTTTCTGATTTGGCTCCACTCGTAACCCCCTTTCCTGTTGCTTCGCCTCACTTCTCTAAATTGTGTTATTTTGTATCTAAGTTTGTAAATCTAAATCATCTGCTTCTAAACAACAAATGGCGTTAACTACCTGATTACCCTGGCATTATGTTGCTTTCCTTTCTCCTAATTCTTACTGGATTGCAACATACTTGCAGTAACTTGTTCTACTACTTGGGATGTTCCTGATTTAAAATACTGTATCAGAAAATCAAGTCGTTTATACCATTATTTTTTCTTCCAGTCTTTAATCATTTTTGCTTACAATGCAATCATTTACCAAAAGAAACTGTACTAAAAAAATATGTTGGTCGTTTAATGCCCTTTTTAAAGCCTTAACAACCACAACGACTTTGTCAGTAAGGTTGAGAAGAAACTACTAGTTAAATATTTAAAGGAATAGATCGAGATTTTGAAAAATGCGCTTATTAACTTTCTTTCTGAGAATTAAATGAGTAGATTGATACAACGCTTATGTCTGTGTGTTAAGAACGGAGCTGGAGTCAGGAAGTGGTTAGCCTAGCTTAGCATACGCTGAGGAGAAAGAGTTCTAGCAGAATTTGAAGGTGTAGTTACCCTTTAATATCGACCTTCTAAATCTAAGGTTTTGGTGGGCATTTGAACCTGAACAGGTTTTGACTGACAGGGGTGACGCAGTGAGGAAAGATATTGCTCTCAACACTGATGTTCCTGTAAGGGTAGTTTCAGAATTGTATTTGGGTTTGAGGTAGAAAATAATAATGATGCATCTTTTCCACATTTTACCAAAATCTAACAAGTAAAACAAGCAAATGTGTTTATAATAAAAACTCCACAGGGTACCTTTTAATGACAAACTTACACATAAAACCAAACGACTAAAGGACCATCATTCACAGCTAGGAAACTTGTTTGAGCAGGCGAGTGCTAATTCTCCTGACAAACAGTAGAAAGGATTCAAACTGCAAATCACCCTCCACAGCAGTATGTGAAACTTCCCATACTGTTACTTTGCTTCACACAACCTGAGCTCTGTCCAAACACAGGTACACTCCAGGAAATACACACAACACACACACAAAAATCAAGTCGCTCCTTTTAACTGGCCGTCTGCTGATGACTGAAAAAGACACGAGGCGGTATCAGCAGTTGAACAGCAGATTGCACTGCAGGGAGAGGAGAAAGATGTTGTGGCATAACAATCATATCTATTTCCCGTCACACCTCTGCGGCGTTGACCCTCTTTGTTTGATTTTTCTCTGTCTATTAGTGCTTGGGCTTCTTTTATGTTGTACAACGTTGACAAATCACATTATGGAGTGTGTGTTAGCTCCGGGGGGAGCTGTATAGATTATGGTGACAGGCTGAACATAGGCAGAGAAAGGGCCCGGCAGATCCATGTCCTATTTTCGCTCTCTATCTCTGCAGTAAACTGTCAACTCAACTGGGCTCTTCATCATCGCCGTCCTGCAACAGCAGCGGACAGCGGGGAGTAAATAAAGATATGAAAAGCACATGGGAGGAGGAGGCTTATGAGATTTGAGTAGGGTGCTGCTGGGCCAAGTGTATGTAGGAAGGAGTGTAGTGG
Organism: Siniperca chuatsi; assembly: GCF_020085105.1. Taxonomy (NCBI): domain Eukaryota; kingdom Metazoa; phylum Chordata; class Actinopteri; order Centrarchiformes; family Sinipercidae; genus Siniperca; species Siniperca chuatsi. Next base: position 24,998,248 of record NC_058058.1, on the reverse strand, counting down.
GAAATAAACAGGAAGGATAACTATGAGCGACCAACATACGGCAAACAACCAGAGAAAGAGAAACAATTCGATTTTTTCTGTTAATAAAAACAGAATGTGCATTTTCCTACTGATTAAACCTATATATATATATATATATATATATATATATATATATATATATATATACTATTTGTATTAAACCCAGGGCCAGATACAGAAAACTAAAGCAAATACTGTATGTGGTGCAGATCCCAAAACCAGAGTATCCACGGAAGCAGAAATATGCATATGCAATCTTGTTACCAGATTTATTGACTCCTGCATAATGCATTGTTACACCAAAGAGGTTTTATTTTTAGTCCTGTTTTTGTGTTTGTCTGTTAGTCAGCAGGATATCTCAAAACCAGTGTGCAAAATACCCGATTGTAGAGGGGGGTTCAGGCGGGGGTGGGGTTCACGCTGTGCGCAGTGCTTCCACAACAGAAGACCTACATCAACAACACATTAACGCCACACAAACTCAAACACCAGAACCTACCCGTTATCCACAATAAACCAATTCCAGACCTGACCTGTCAGTATAGGACTCGTGACCTGACCTGTGGCCAGTTTCACAAAGACAGACTTTGACTACTGTATGGATTATCAAACTAAAAGTCAGATTTCAGAGAGACGTCTGAGTTCATCCAATGCACAAAGCTGTCTCCTTCTTGACTATCTTAAGTAGGACCACTTTGCCATGAATTCTGGGTAAATTAAGACCTTTCTCAAACAAAAAAAAACATGGCAGAGGCTCAGCTTCATTCACTCCAGCAGAAAATGTTTGTTTTCTGGAAGGAGGACATTTTACCGGGTGGATTCAGCAAAGAGCGTGGTAACACTTTATTTGGATAGTCCGCCTACAGACAGTTTATATATATTTGTAACATTTCAACTGTTTCGCTTTGTCTGTCGATGTTTAACAGATTATCAATAGAGTATATGTGACAATTCATCAACGTACCCTAACCAAGATATTTTTTTGGGCCCAAATCTAACCAAATCTTAACCACAGTGGTGTAATATCAGAAAACGGTTTTATTTGTGAAACAGTTGAATCTCAACTAATAAGCTGCTGAAATGTTACAAATACTCTATAAACTATCTGTTGGAAGACTATCCAAATAAAGTGTTACACAGTGTGGTAACAATACAAAAAACTTCCAGTATCAAATGCATATTTCCAACAGGTTACTGTGCTCTCTAAAAACTCTTTCCCTTCTCATGAAACGCTCCACAGCGTTGTTAGAAAACACTAAATTATGAGCCATGGGTTGCTGTTTTGTCACTGACTGTTACCATGGAAACATGACTCTTAGTTCAGAGTTAGCCCGAGGGTGAGGTGCCTAACTTTTTAGGCTTAAAATAAGTCAGTCTTTATTGTTGTGAAACTGTCGAACTTGCATTAGACTAACACTGCAGACCAGTCTAAAACATCTTTGTGAAACAGGCTTCTGACTTGACACGTAATCAAATAGGCTCAGAGCTGCTTCTGGGTAGTACAGGCAAAAGGCCTTTGCAATGAAATAAACGATAAAAATTAGAGACCAAAATAAATACACAGTGATATTTACAAATTGTGGAGGCAAAAGCACCCTCCATGTTTTCAATAGGTTGTGTTCACTTGCATCATCATGCAGGATCATACTCACACCTCTCTAACATTGTGCTTACCACACCGGGATTTAACGGTAAATTACCATCTGTGCTTTCCTCACAAAAGAGAGCTATTCCAAAAGATTCCAACTTTATATTGTGAATCATTTGCAGAACAGCGGCCAACTAGCAAATCTCCAAACCAAACAAGTTAGTTTGTTTCAGAACTTTTTCTGTTGGATAAAGTTTCAAAGAGCAGAGTCTTTTCCACCAAATTCAACTGTAAAACCATTTGTTAAAAATGGTCAATTCCTTGACTTAAAGGTGGTGTATGTGATTCTGGAGAAATCCAATACCATAACAAATACCATGATATAGAGCGAACAGCAACACAGCAAGTAATGTAACTAACGTCAGCTAGGTTGTGGGTTAGCTTAGCTAGGTTGTGGGTTAGCAGACTGTCGCTACAGCTGCTGCTGTGAAGCTAACAGCCAGAGAGGACGAGACGGTTTCCCAGAGCCAGCACAGCAGCTCCAGACAGCGATACTCACAACTCTCCTGCTACTGTAGCTAACATCACAACAGCAGCATGTCTGGGCAAACTAGAAAGTAAGCTGAATGTCCGTGGGCAAGTCATGGGCGCTTTTATCTAAAGTGACTTACAATAAGTGGTTTCAACCATGTGGATACAAGCCAAAAATTGCAAGAATCATGCAAGCACATCAACCTCATCAAATACGCTGAAATGCTTCAAGCGCTACATGTGTTTTCTGAGAATAATGAAACATTCTATCAAAAGAATTCTTTGTTAAGAAATCAGATTCGTAGATGAATTTAGGTGAGTTTATTGATGCATTCCATCCCTGCCCGTGGGTTTGAGGTGGAAAAACAGAAAGCAGAGAAGGCTGGTGGTTCAGATAGAGGAGTGTTTTCTTTCCAATGTGAGCATTCTGAATTGTGTTTTATTCAAAGAGGTTATGGTCTCCCGCTTGTCAAACCAGTTCCATCAAACTAATCCCGCTGCGTCAACGCCTCAAGACCAAACAAGTAAAAGAGAGAGGGGGAGGACTGTTCCCAGCTCAAAGTTTTGTCTTCGTCCCTAAAGGCCTGTCAGCGCTGACGACATGCGTACAGATTCAAGCCGTCTTTCTTTTATGGACATTTCAGGGCTTATGCAAAACAATGTCATTTTTTAAACTGTTATGCATCCATTCTATCCCCTAACCTCTAGTGATAGTTAGTCATACAGATAGTTCTGGTTTAATTTGTCAAGGTTTTAACATATCTGCCTCTGACATTTCTATCTTCACCTCAATACAATGGAGGTGAGCATTAAAAAATGACATATAAGCACTTTTCAGACATCCCGAATGCGTCGGACACAAGCCCCTTCGCTCACCAGTGAACCTCCTGATAAATGTTCTCATCAGTTTCATCATTTACAGTGCACAAGCTCATAATTACAAGATGTTAATGCTGGGACTAATTTCTATTTGCTCACATGGAGTGTATAAAGTGTTTTGCTGGATATTCATAATTTTATCAAGTTGTAAAAAAAAAAAAAAAAAACAGTTCTCTCTCTCTGACATAAGAAGAATCTCCTCAACTACTTAAAATGTGCCCATTCACAGTGTTTTGCAATTCATTCAACTGATTTTATTTTCAGTGAGATTATAATTAAGTGATCAATTTATGACAGTGCTCTTAAGAAGTTGAACAAAACACATGTTTAAAGCTGCCTTAATTGATTTTTTTTGTTTGTTTGTCTGTTTTGGCCACTTGGGACAGCAGGACAAGACATATTACCTGCTTGTGAAGTTAGCAACTTGTTGGCAAACAGTTGCCTAATTACACATCCAGAAGTTACCGAGCAACAATATCATTCATTTGGAGTCGTATTTCTGTCCACTTGATGAATGTAAGTCCAGTATCCGCTCTCCTTTAGCTCTGTTGTTGGTCTCCAAAATATCTCTCTCTTTAGCTCCACTACATTTAAGCTCCACTGTGTTCACCAGCTAGTTGCTGACTTTGTCTGTCAGCTGTTTGGTGCTGGGCAGGAAATGTGCAGTGGGTTTATCGGAGCTGCTGCTGCTGCTGGAAACATGGTTGATGAGAGTGGTGAGACTCAACCAAAACAGTAAAGTTGTGGGTAGTAAAACCAAAACAATGAGCTGAAAGAGGCAATAAAACTCTGTGGAACTGAGGGGAACAGTAGAGTCAGGTGCTGATTCTCTGTGGGCTCATCACAACAACTGAACATCACTGTTAAACCCACTATTACTTCTCTTACACTTTTATATAACCTTGCTGCTGTGACCGCTACATCAACCTGACGACATTCAGTTCAGACTTGTGCCATGCTTAAAGTGTTTCTAGGTCCGACCTACTCAGATTAGCATTGTTATTTTTATTCAGATGTGACTTTTATTCAGATGGAAGACCAACATGTCAAATTGCCAGCACATTTAAGGAACAAAGTCCTTTTCAACAGCCCTTACTGTGTTTTCAGAACAACTTTCTGACGAAGAAATGAAATGAAATCTGTCGGCAGTGTGTTCTGTGGACAGGGATACTGTTACTGGAAAGAGTTGAATTGCTGAATTAGATGATTTTTTTGTAATTTGTCTGCAGCAGCCCTTAAGTTTCCTCTTCAGTGAGAACTCTGGTGCACTTGATTAGTAGTGAAACATTAACTGCAGGAAGTTGTGCCAAAATACAAGGATTAACAGGTAGACAGATATCTGATAGCCAGCAGTTACTCATGCTTGGAAAGCCAAATGTCTAGAATGTTACTTATACTGAACTTTTTCGTCATGTGTTTGTCACTGGATGAACAGCAGAGGAAGTCCGTTACATCATGTTCAGATAAAGTTACAGGAACTCGAATCAGATTCTTTCTGGCATCTTTAAGAAGGTGCCATACCTGGGACATTTTGTGGAGTTTTCATGTGTCCAGGAAGTGCAGGGGTGACTGAATGTCAAGGCTGCCTTGACTTTGGAGGATTTTTTGACTTTGGGTCATCTGTTGCATATGCATGTGCTTCTGGAGGCCCATATGCCTGCACTCTGTTTTAACAATTCAAATCAGCTCTGTCCACACGGCAAATCTGCTGAGGCCGGGCAACACACTAACTCAGTCAGGCTAGAACCAAACACTGCTGTGTGCCACTACTAACTACAGCATTAATGCTGTTTTCCTGTTGCTGTTTGTGCATTTCGATCAAATTAATAATCGATTCATTGTTTAAGTCCTTTATCATCTAAAAATACCAAACATTCTCTGGTTCCAGCTTCTCAAATGTGAAGTTTTGCTGTTTTCTCTGTTTTAGGGATTATTCCGTTATTTGGAAGAAAAAAAAAACATTAATCAAATAAACATTTGGTCTAAAACATATAATAAATGATACATAATGAAAAACAAAATAAAAAGACTGGCTTGCCTGTCAGCCAAGCAGATAACACTAATGGAATGGAAAGAAATATACTGTAAATGTAACTGTTTTAACATTCAGAACTGGTTAAAGAACTTGTTGATAATGGAAAGGACTGTATCAGCCCTACGTGACTGATAATGGATGTGAATGACCCTGGGACTTCATAAGGTCCTACTCAGAAAACAGCCTGTATTCGTAGTGCTGCGTGATTTGTGTTTGAAAAACAAAACAACAACTACAAAAAAGAAAATCATGAAAAATGCTCATCACGATTTCCCAGAGCGCACCTTCAAATGTCTTGTTTTGTTGGACCAACAGTCCAAAGCCCAAAGACATTCAGTTTACTGTCACTGAAAACCAAGTAAAGTAGGGGATATTAACACGTGAGAAGCTGGAACCAGGGAATTTTTGTCATTTGTCTGCTTGAAAAATTACTTTAACCATGAGTTGCAGTCCTAGCTTTTTCACTCCAACAGTCAATCAGTCAATGGACATCACCACTCTATAACAGAAGGAAAACTATATGGACATTTTTACATGACAATGAGCCAGCGTGAATACCAGAACCCTGAAACTGATGCAGCTAAATGAAATTCAGCCATCATGGTAAATGGTAAATGGACTGTACTTGTAAAGCGCCTCTCTAGTCTTCCGACCACTCAAAGTGCTTCATTCATTTTATTATTCATACCTGTGCTTTTCCTACTGTGACATAAAATGTCTTCTGTGAAAAGGCTTCGGGCTATGTCCGAACTCATTCCCTGGGCGATTTCCATACTACAATTCATGCTTCCTCTGGCCCGTGACCTGGAAATTGTTAGAGGTCCGCCGTCATCGAGGATGTTCCAATCCCATAAATGCGTCTCGGAGGAGATGAGGAGAGAGGAGGCTCCTGGAGGAGCTTAGAGCAAGGATCCACAGGTGTGTGTGGAAGGAACAATATTTGTGATACTGTAGATTAATTACCTGTGGAAACAGGAATAGCAACACCAACGGTGGCCCTCTTTCTATTCATGTTTATGCATAAAATAACAAAATGTCATGTGTGTAGAATCTGAATTGTGAAAAGATTGGAAACATTCTTTGCAACTTTCTTTATTTCTTTCTTCATTTGCCCAAAGGCTTTCCCTTTCTTCCTCTTTTCTAAAGTTCAGCTGCAAGCACGTCTTCTAAAATTACACTGGAAAGGATGAGGATGTCCCCGAATACAGTTCCTCCATCCTCGCGTCTCTGCCTCGTATCCCGGCTGGAAGGAGCTAAGACGTCAGTCAGGGAACTCAAAAGCCAAGTCAGCTGAAGGGAAAGCACCCCCTATCAACTGTGCATTGCACTATTTTTACTGTCCACCGTTTCATTTCAGTGTCTGAATTGTGAAATGTGTGCTCTGTATAGTGCCACCAAAATTACCACAATGGAACCAAAGAGTGTATGGCATGTACCCGCCTTTCTGCTAACAGTCCCGCATTTTACAGTTATCAGTGATGACGCAAAAATTATGATGACCGAAATTTCAATATACTGCTCACTACAGAGTAAACTACTGAGTGTTAAACAGCGAGTAGTGAGTGACTGAACAAGGGAGTGATTTCAGACACAGCCCTGTTCTACAAACTCAACTAAAGAAATATGAGTTTGTACTGCATCTTAACTACTTCACTTATTTGTCCAATGTAGTACAAATATTCATCAGAATTAATACAACACAATTCAGTATTCACTGAAATAAATAAGTCAGTTTATGTTGAATGATGTGATTTCTAGTGAGTAGGGAAATTTAAAATAAACTGATGTTAGTAAAATAGTTTTTCTAACTGTCGCATGTCTTCGGATATTACTGATATCGTCTGGTGGCTGTATATAAAAAAATATTTATTGATATAAACCTGGATTACTGCCATTTCTGGGAAAACCTCAAAACTCTGCATTAGTCTTAAATTCACATTAACGATTAGATGTTTCTGTGAGTGCTGAGAAAATTAACAAATGTTTGGACACTCATTACTAAAACAGTTATTTACAGAGCTGGGACTGGCCGTCAGTGCACGCGCATTGACCTAGCCTACAAAGCACACACTCTGTCTGTCTGTCTTTGAGTCTATTTGCGGCTCTAATTGGCACATTCACTGGCCACTAAAAGGTTCTTCTTGTTGGCTAAAAGCCTACAGCTGTACAGCATGCTTGGCTGCATCTATCCAAAAGAAGGGGCTTGCCCCTCGCACCGCAGACAACAGCGCCTTCGCTATGGAGACAGAAATACAACACAGGAAAAAAAAAAAAAAAAAACTATAATCCGCTGCTTAATCCTCTTGAGTCAAGATGTTACAAAAATCAAGGCCATTCTGCCATGAATTGAACTATTTTTACATCAGCGCTCTGCAGCGTGAGCGGATGAAACTCTGCCATATTGTCTGTATTCTCAGAAGCACTCTGACAGTGATTTCACTTTATTCACTGTCTGCATCTGTCATTAGGGAAGCACGAGCTGCACTCAGGATGCTCAGTCCCAAGCCATGTGATCCAGTGATGTGATGATTCTCCACGTATCTGTCAGTGTGTATGTGCCTAAACTAAGCTGTTGTGTACACACTGCACTATTTAATTCATGAACAGCGCAGATTAATTCCATAATTTTTTTTTAGTGGGTTTCCCTTAAACGAAGGCCAGCGCGGCGAGGTCAGAGGTCATGACAGGCGTTTACGACGAGGCTGATATTGGCACATAAACGGCATGGGAGTCCGCGGAGAACTTCGTTTGACCCAGAGCCTAGTGAGTGAGCTGATCACCACCTCCCTCTGGGCCAAAAACTCCAAAGGATTCCTAGCATACCACTGCCTCAATTACAGAGGCAGGAAGGAGAGAGGACATCACAACACAGTCTGGCAGCATGGGAGAAAATGGCATCGCCTGGGAAGGGATTATACAGGCTGTCTGCATGGAATACGTGTGTAATTCTCTAGAGGGTATTACTGTAATCCTTTACGTTTCCCACTAAGTAATGTAAAGCTTTACTTTTTAACTTTCAGCTGTTTTACATGTAACATGTTACAGAATTATTTAATTATGCTTTTAAATGTACAGTTTACTTAGCAGCCTGACTGGCCCATTGAATGTTTTTTATATATATATATATATATATATATATATATCTATGTGCAAGCGGGCGTGAACTGTTGCCTAGCAACAGCTGCTGTAAGTGGGAGAAGACAGACAAGTGCTGGCAGGGCAGATGAATTTCTAAAAGTAGAACATTTGAGAATGGCAGGCTGAGACTGAGAGGAGGTACTGTCCTGTCTTAAAGAAACAGTTAACCCAAATTACAACAAAAACACATTTTCTCACTTAGCTCTACTTTTTAGTCCTGCAGGTTAGTTTTGGTATTTGATAGTTTGGTACTATTTTTGTCTAGGTTTTCTGCAGCTACCCCAGTACAACTGAGGTAAATGGAATTAAGTTGGTGGTGCTCAAGGCATTTAAAAACCTGCTCAAATAAAATCAAACATATCTGGATGACTAATTACCCCCAGAGGTATGTGAGAAAATATGTTTTTTTTTTTGTGACCCTTCACTAAAGAACTGAGACTATTTTTCACTAACATGTCCAGACATGTCTGTTCCATTTTGTTACATGCTCTTATTCAGTTTTGATGTTAATTCAAATAAATGTAAAACTATTCGTGTCATTAATAACAGAATAGCCAAACTGATACTGGAGTTTGAGGCCACTACCAATATCAATATTTGAGACTCACATAATGATTTATCAGCCAATAATTTTTTAATATAAATAAGTAACATAAACAAGCATTTTAAAAAGGATCCCTTAAATTGAAAATGTGACATTGACAGTTGAAAAATAAACTTGTCAGATTGTTTGACAACATTTGACAAAACAACCCAAACTCAAGGTCCACGTACTAGCTTTTTCTTTAACTGTACTACATGGTCATCGTCGTCATGAAATGGATGTGTTCAATAGGAGTTCAGTAGGTGTTGTGAGTTCCTCCATAGCACCTTTTAGGACCTCTTGTCCATGCTGACTCAAAAGTTAAGCACAGAAGTTCATTGTTGCACTTGGAAATAGTAGTTTGACAAAACAATTCTAACTCACGGTACACTTGAAAAAGCTTGGAAAGCTTCAAAAAAGCTAGCCTCAAGTTGGGATTGTTTGTTTTGTCAAAGTACTATTTCCAAGGTCAACAATGAAACCAATAATGAAATGAAAACCACGTATGAATGGGCTCGTTTCACTGAGCCACTAGACTATCTAAAGGCTAAATGTGTGAAAATGCCCTTTTCTCAGCGTCACAGAGAGAAAACACAGCATGTCACTTATGCCAGGTTCAGACTGCACGATATTTTTGTCTGTTAAAATGGTCGCCGTGTCAGATTAGGCAAACATAGAGTCATAAATTCTTGCCGTGACTTGGCCAAGAGACATCGGTCACCCGACCAATCATAGCTCTGTAATGACGTGCATGATGTCATTGGGAAGGAGGTGCTACAGACCGACTTCCGGGAACAAGAACGTAAACGAACAATGCCGTCCGAAGCGGTGTGTATAACACCGGCTGTCTTGTGTTTGGAAAAAGCCTAGAAAAAGAAAGAAAAAGCGACTGTGACCATTCCTCTGCTTCACAGTTCCACCTAGCAGCACTAACAACATCATTCCTCTTTCACCTCACCATGTTTACAGTAGTGAGCGGAAGAGCGCTCTGTGCTCCTATCGGTCAGTGTCATGGAACCTGTCATGGAATTTGTCGTGGAAGGCAAAAAAAATTTTGTCGGGAAGTGGTGAGGCGTCCCAGATACAGCGTCAGTTGTCGTCCACTATGATACACTAAGTGGGATAACACGATCAATTGTCGCGCCCATTTCCGTTCCTGACGCCCTACCTCTGTCGGGTCGGGCTATTATTGGGTTGATATCGCTTAGTCTGATCCCTGTTCTAGTCTGAGGAGGTACAGAAGTCCTACCTTGCAGCCCTCACAAGCACTGACACCATAGTGGTATCCAGAGGACTTGTCCTGGCAGACGAAGCAGGGCTTGTAGACTCTGGGAGGGGGTGGCGGGGACGGCGGGCTGGGGACGAGCTCCTCAGAACTGGTGCTCTGCGTTTCAATGGCTGCAAGGAATGCAAACAAGAGAAGAAAGAAGATGAAGAGGCTTGTTTATAAAATGACTGAATGATTCATGTAGACATCCGGAACTAGAAAAGGACATTTACATTTAAAACCAGGAAACAAGACATGATTGAAAACTGCCTCTTATACATAGTTGTTACTAATGAGAAGGTGCTCCCAACTACCACAGATACACCCTCTTGTCCCGGTTCAAGCGGTCTGATTAATGTGAAACTAAATGTAAATGTAGTCTCATATTTGCAGTCTAATGGAAGTGTACAAGTGCCGTTGTCAAAGGGGGAAAGGAAATTCTCTGTAAATCTTGGCAATACTAGTAATAATAGCAGTTCAGAAAACCTTCCTTTGGTCTTAGAGGGTTGAGTCATCCAAATCTTTTAGCCATGCTATCGGTTCTAGGGATGGTAATGGTCGGTAGATTGCTCAGTCAGTCGGTTGGCAGGTCCACCAGTTTGGTCGAGGGGGAAATCTAAGCAAATATTGGATGGATTGCCATGACATTTGATAATTCATGTTTCCCCCAGGATCAATTGTAATAACTTTAGTGGTCCTCTGAATTGTTTTTGATGTCATTATCAGGTTACAATTTTAACTTTGTCCAATACTTGGTTTGGTTTATGACCAAATACCTACAAAACTAATGATATTTAAACCTGTTTTGATAATTTGCGAAAGTTAGCATGCTAACACTAAACTAAGATGGTGAACTTGGTAAACGTTACCTGCTAAACTTGTTTGCATTGCCATTGAGCGCATATGTTAGCATGCTGACGTTAGCATTTAGCTCAAAGCACAGCTGTACAGCCGCACAGAGCCGCTGGTGTGGCTTTTTCTATCTCTTTATCTTAAGGTGCCCTTTTTTCCAAATTTTCTTGTAAATGAACCAAAGTTTACATTCAGCGTTTCTCATCAAAACCTGTTGTGTGTACCTGTTGAATGCACTTCCTTCCTCATATTTGCAAAGCCAGTTTAATTGTTTACATCCATGTTTGCTTGCTAGCAATGATCCACTTCACTGTCTTTTTTTGGCACATTGCTATGCCTCTTACCGCCACCACCGGTCGATCAGTGGAGTGGCATGAAACCTGTTGGAGGACTGTGTGTAAATGTGCTACTAGTGTCGAAAAGTGTGCAGTATCTCTACAATCCGCCTTAAAGCAGGTAGGAGACAGCAAACAGAAGTGTTTAGGGGAGATGTGCTCGTACTTTGCAGATACAAAAGCACTAACAGTACTTCAAGAATCATAACACACTTAGCACCTTCAAATGAAAATGTACAAGACTTTGAATCTATGCAGAGACCAAACTGCTGTCCACATGCACACAACCTGTCTGCACAGAAAATGGAGAACAGTCTCTCCAGCATCTCTGCTGATTAGATTACTTTCTTCTGTACTTCTTCAGAGTAAACTCAATTACTGATGGTAAAGGACACGCTCTTATAATTACTGGACCCTCGTCCTTGCATGGAATTCCCTGGCGGTTTAAACTACTCTTCCGCTACAGTCACCCTGTGTGACTTTTCGAGAATGTAAAACTTGCAGCTTTGCATTCGGCAACTTCAGTGGCTCGTGAACTTAAAAATTGTCTGCGGCACATACAGGCCTGCATGTGAGGGTAAATGTTACCTCTGTAATAAGGGATGAGAAGGTAAGATGACCACCGAGGTTAATTAGAATGAGATGATTTATACTCTCACTATCTATTGATTCTCTCTCTTATCTGGGTTTGAGGAACAGTTTGAGCAGCAAGGAGAAGTCTGTGACTCGTTATGAAACAGTGACAGCATCAACTGCTTAAAAGTTCTGCAGAATCTTTAAGTAGACTTGCATAAAGCTGACATAATGGTGCTGCATTAGGATTTAGAAAAAGTTTGCTGGTCTGAATTTCAAGTGGTATTCATCTGAGAGTAAACAACTTCAGTAGGGGAAGTCAGCCATATTATTTCTCCATTCTTTAAACAACTGCAGTGCAACCTGGTTTCATTGATGAGGACGGACAGACAGACATTTGTTTTCACTGAAGTGAGGTCGTTTCATTGCTCCAAATGGTTTCCCTTTGTTGCTGGTAGAGAGCATTCAGAAGCAGCTTTCACATAAAGCAGATGCACGGTGAGAGACCATACTGGAGGCAAGCCAGTGGTCTGACACACAAGGCCATCTGATAGGGGAAAAAGGGGGAAAATAGATGCTATTACATTTTGTGCATCTGTGCACGCATATAACTAATACGCTGTACAAGTGCAAGTACAAGTTGGACTTTTGGTACTGATACCAAAACACAACATTTTTTCAAAGCCTAACTTTAAGGAACAGAAACATGCTTTTCTATAATATTTGTTCAAAAGGTGTCTCATATCTACATAAACTCCAGATGCAATTTCATAGACTTTTCTTTACACTTCACCACATATACTGTATGTGTCCCTGTCGGCTAAATCGCAAATCTGATTGCAATGTGTCTTAGTTTTCCTGGGCTGCATCATTCCTACTCCAGGTGGGCTGTGCTAATGCACCTGAAGCTGTCACAATGTCAGAGGAAGAGTAGCTGGAACAGTTTGGCATCTTAGTTTCAACAGTAACAGTATAGCTAGCGAGCTAACAGCTATCTATCAGCTAACACAAACACATGGCTGACTTGCACGGATGGACTAGCAAAAACAAAAGTTTTGTTCGTCTTCATGGGCTTTCATAAATAATAACATGACTAATTTCAGTGTAACACCATCATGTTAGTGAGTATTTCTACAGATCACTTAACTTTGCTGGCAGTTGAAGTAAAGATTACGTATACATCTTGGAGAGACGTGTGCTTAACACCCGGCTAGAATGCATCTCAAACCACCTTTGAGCATTCGGTTTTCAGTCCGTCTCTAATCCTTCTTGTTTGCACTTACACTCTGCTTTTTTGATTTTGAATAGCTATCCAATCCACCTGTGACTATAAATTAATGGATAAGAGTGAATGGGATATAAAATTGGCAAATTATGATGATTTAAATCACAAACTATCTGCTAAAAGAATAAGTAAACTAGACTATAAATCTGAGCCAGACATTCAGTGCTTTTGCTACTTGACACTTTCCAATACTTGATGCTATCGTGGACAATACCCAGCCCTAGTTAGAAGCCCTATTGATTGGGACATTGTTTAAGAGATGTACCTGTCCTAAATCCAAAGCTCAATTTACAAAAATGTAAAAGAGAGAAAAAGCTTCAAATCCTCTCATTGAAGAAGCAACCAGAAAATGTTGGCCATTTCGTTTGATAAATTGCTTTAATGATTAATTAATTACTATTGAGTAACAGAAAAATCGACTAATCATTTGAGCACTATATTTAATGGAAAGCACTTTGTAACTTACACTATTATAAAACTATTTAAATATATACATTTAACATACATATAAATGTATACATTTTTAAGTATGACCTATTGTTGTAACTTAAATATTGACACAAAAACAATATCCCAAACATTTGTTGACGTGGCTCTGTTAGCACATTATTCATGTGCTCTCCCCCATCACTGATTTAGGATAATCCTTAATTCCCAAATCTCTGATCTCGTAATTCATTGTGTGTATGGCTGCTTAGATAAAAGACAAGTCATCGCTCTCTCCCCTCTCTGCAGAGACACCACACAGTAATATCACAGACCGTCCTGTATCAAACACGTAAGAAGTGAAACAAGGTGTCAACCTCAGATGATGATGAGGATGTATGACTACTGGAGCACAAAAACAATGTATATTAGCCTTCCCCAGGTGGTGCGGCACACTTTAACATACATCTAGAGGAAAAATACTTTTGCTACTGATAGGAGCATTTGTGACGGCTGGGTAGTCCCACACTGAGGAGAGGCAGCGCCAACAATTCAACCCTGCTGCCTATTTGAAACTCATGGCTGCATCTGGGAGGCAGTGTGACCACCTGCAGACAGATGGGACACATAAACGTAGATTCATTACACCCCTCAGAGTGTGTGCGTGTGTGTGTGTGTGTGTGTGTGTGTGTGTGTGAGGAGGCGGAAGGAGGGGGTGGTCAATGGGTACCTGTATGGTGGTGTATAGGCCCTATCAGGTGCAGGGGAGCCTTTTTCCATTTTCTGCGTGATTAAACTTTGAGTCGACTTCCCTGCATGTTAACATACACAAAAAGCTCCATTAGACGAATAAAGGCTGGTGACAGACAAGCGCGCACCACGAGTCTGGCTTAAGAGCAGGCAGAGAAAAATCTGCGGCTGCCGCGGCTGCTGAACCTTTAGCCTCTGGCTGAACCTGCTGCTGGGGTCAAACAGGAAAGCACACACTCCTCGCTGGAGGCTGCAGGCAGAATGACGGGAAAGACCAGAGAAAACAGTTCCTCTGATTGGCCCGTCCTCTGGGACCGAGCCTACTGACACTGGGAGCACACCGATATACTGGGCCGATACTGGCTCTTATTTAGTATCAGCCGGTCAGTATGAGGGATGAGCTCAGAAAAACACACAGCTGATGAAAGCGTACGTGAACTGAAAAACTCTGCTCTCAAATCACAATTTGTTTTGACTGATAACATTAAGACATGATCCGTTAATCTCATCACGTCTTGATCTGATAAAAGCACTGTGTGACTTTATCACATCAAGTCAATCATGTGGCATTACTAGTGACATTCACCACGTTTTCAATACTATCATTATATATAGTGAGACAATGTAACTTTTGAATGAGCTAATAATACAATGTTCCTTTCACAAATGAAAAGTTGAATTCACAAGCAATAAAATGCAGCCATCGTCAGTTCAGTACAACTCAGCAGGGGTTATGGGTTTTGCTACTAAAGCCTTCCTTGGTCTGGCATGACCAGTGCATTATTGTGGCTAATGTTAGCTAGCATGGGCAAACTTTAGCTAGAAATGGCTGTGTAACTGACTTCATTAAGTCACTTCACTGACACAAAGACTCTTCTCTACTTGGGCTACTCTTAGGCTAAGTGTTAGCATTACCAGCAAATTGTAACTTGTGGCCCCAGTTGTCATTGTTCAACAGAAGTTGCATATCATTTTGGTTTATCTCAGCTTGGGTCTTATTTCCTTCGTTTTGGCTTCAGAAAGCATTTTTGCACAGGAGGAGGACTGAGGATTTTGTCCTCCCTCCCTTACAGCGTAGTCCCCCTATGAAGGGATCACTTCATGGCCAGTATGGACAGGAGGAATGATTACAGCAATCAATAACTCCCAGTGTACATTTGGCATGTTAGTATTTTATGAAGATAGACTTGAACCTATCCTACAAAAGTGAGCGTACTGCAAATGTCATATAAATCCCTCACTGTGCAGGAAAGGTGTGCACATGCAGAACCGTGGTAGGTACAGTACCGTAGGTCAAACTTGAACCAGAAACTCGGCCTGGTGTCTTCCAAATAAGTTTGTCTAACCTGGAGGTTTGTTTACAACCTGTCGGATCGTCTGACCGCTCTGACTTCTTCTTTAGCGATGGCAGAATGTTCCTTGTTGTCAGCAATATAAAATTAAATTTAAATTATTCTTTGTGTGATCATTTTTCTTCAAAATATAATTTATGTGTGCACAAGATAATTGTGCACAAATTGTGCCATTGCATGCTCTGAATTGAGACACAAATCGAATGCCATAGAAATGGTCGTTACCAGTAAATTGTCTATGGGCTGTTGGCAGCAACCCTAAAAAAATATCCAGAAGGCGCCACAGGCAGCTTGAAAAACCCGAACACTCACACTGGTTCAGGATGTGAGGTTACTTGTAGGTAATATAGAAATAATCTGCAGAGCTGTCATCTATCCGTTCTGTGCCCTCTACGTCTTTATATCCAGTTTCCCCAGCCTTAAAACCACTGACATGTAAAACTCTCCCCACATGGTCCACATGACCAACAGATGGCAAAGAACCTGAAGCAAAGTCTGTCGCTGCACACAGGCAATTTAACACAATGATGCCGCATTCGAAATTAGGACAAAGCTGCTTCTGTGCTGCAGATAATGGAAGGAAAAGGTGCACTTAAAATCGAACGCTTAATTTTAATCTAAATAAAAATCAATTGAGAGTAAGAACCATAAATTGCGGTGACTGAATTAACCTGACAAATTCTAACAGATCACCAGAAACAGGGTCAAGGAGAGAAAAGGAGTAAAAGAGGAGGGGGGAGGAGAAAGAGAAGCATTTCCTGAAGCTCCTCGGGGGTATCTGTGTGTTTGGTTTGTGTTAAGGAGAAAGCTGTGGTGATTTGGGTGTGGAGTGGTGGGCACAGCCTGGGAGGATTAGAGGAATATTACTCCCAGTCGGTGGATCCAGCCCCTCTCAGTCCATCCAGTCTGGAAGTTTCTTTCCTCCAGGTTTTCTCTGCCGGAGCGCCAAGCTCACATACAGCAGGCCCAGGCAGAGGAAATGGTCAAAGTTCACCCAAAGTACACCAAATTAGAAGCAGCTTTGTGCTGCTCTCCAGTGCGTTTTACAGAGAGGGATATTTAGAAGCTTCAAACACTCAGGGAAAAGAAAATAACAATGAGGAACAGTCATTTGACTTCATGTCTGGTGGGGAAATGGAAGGGGACAGCGGTGGGGAGAGGTGAGGATCTGCTTTTCATCAGGGCTTCGAAATCTATTCTACATCTGACAGAAAACTGACTGTATTTCTAGGTTTTATGTACTGACAAGGTATTGTCAGGTGACTAGTATTAGGGTTTAGAGATTCCCAGGCAGTCATGTGACCAAACCCTACCCCAAACCCCTCCTTTTGACCCCCTCTGTGACCTCGCAGCGACCCCGGGGTGACTGCAGCGCCGAGGTCCAACTACACATTTACAGGAAGCACCAGCAGCAGCGGCGAACACAACAGGTGCACGCCACTTCAAAGCTTTCGTGAAAACTGACCGCGAAACTAAGACCGCCATAAAAGCAGATGACAAGGGAGAAACTCCGGGAAGGAACGCGGGGAAAGAAATAAGGCTGCTGAAATGCGAGAGGTTTCTTTTTAATCCGAAGGAATTCGTGGCCTTAAAAGCACAGCACCGGTATGACTTTATTCTCCCCTGCCAGCACTTTCAGATGTAACTGGATTCTGGTGTCGGCTAGAAAACAGTCAAAAGAACGGGGAGCTCTGGGATGGGTGTGGCAAACAAGAGGACATATCCACTCAACAATCACAAAGTGTCAGCTGAGGGACACACACTTAACCCAGACAATGGAAAAATCCCCATATAAGTGTGAGCTATTTTCAGGCACAGAATTGTAGATAATAATTTTATATATAGGCTGATAAACATTTGTAAATAATTATTGAAATATGAGGGCAAAAATCTGCCTAATACAATTTTATTTTTTTGCTTATGTAGGCTGATATTTTTGGATTCAAATCATTCATTTTGACAATATTCCTGCTGGTATTCCCAATCTTAAAATTATAGTTATATTAAGTATTTAGTGTTCATTTGTGGAAAGTGTGGAAATAGCAATTAGACCAAACTCCACTGGAAAAAATACATTATAGATTTAGCATCTGAGGTCAGTTTTATAATTTTGCCTACCATTCGCTAGGGAGCAAAAGCCTTTTAAGTTACACACCTTAAAAAGCCCCTTAAAGATTCTATATTAAAGTTAAGGTAAATGTGTACAAAATAAGTCAGTTTAAGGGTTAAAAACAACTGAAGCTGATCCTCCACAGACCGAAATCAAGCCCAAAATGTTGCAGTACTCTCCACAGGCTTACATTCATGATTGCTTAGTTTGATTTAATTCAGTAAGTGTTCCAATAAGTTTGAGGCACTTCTTAAGGTTTGCATTAATTAACATAAAGTGCAGAGGATAACATTTAGCAGGTGTTTTTCTGCAGCTGATGATGTCAAGCAGGAACTCCATCACATGGTGCATCTCACTGACTTGGTATTTGATTGTTTCATTGAAAAATTCCAAATGATTTCAAAAAATCGAAATCATTGTTTTTGGTGCCAAGGAAGAATGATTAAAAGTCAGCGTTCATCTTGAATCCGTAACGCTAAACAACCCAAGCCAGACATGTTTCGTTATGGACTCTCTGCTATGGAAATTTCAATATCCACATTAAGACAATTACAAAATCAGCCTAGTGTGACCTAAAAACAGCAGCAAGACTGGTAGAAAAACTTGTCCACGCTTTTATCTTCAGTAGGAAAGTAGAAAGTGGAATCAGCCCAGTTCTCAGATCTTTGCACTGGCTTTATAAAGCGCTGAATTGTTTAGGGCCATTTCTGATCCGCTGCTACGTTCTGACCCGTCACGTCTGCGTACTGTCTCCAGCATCCACTTTCTACGCGCCACATATCTGCAACACACTCCCAGAAAGCTGGCCTGCTCTTCTGTCTTTTAAATCCAGGCTTAAAACTTTTCTGTTTGCCTGCCTTTAATTATATAACAAGTAGGGGTGGGAAAAAAAATCGATATTGCAATATATTGTTGTGCTCTCTGTCGCAATAAATAATCGATACACTAACGCCCAATATCGATATTTTATTACAACACAAAATGATTAATTTACCCGTTGTCATTGTCACTGTCACTACCCAATATCTACCATTCTGTTTGCGGGGGGCGCTGTTCGAGTAAATAGGGGTAAAGTGGCACAAACAGCGGCCGGTGAAGAACACAAGTTAACTAAACAACAGAGAATTGCAGAAAAAAGAGAAGCGAGAAGAATGGCGGAAAACAATAAAAACTAATCAAAGACCCACCCGCTAGTTTCCACTCTAAAGTGTGGAGACACTTCGGGTTTTACGAGACAGTCGACGGAAAGGCACTGGATAAAAACTATGCAATCTGCAAGAACTGCTTTGCAAAGATAAAATATAACTGCAACACTACGAATCTGCAAATGCACCTCGTTCGCTATCACGGTGAACTACTCTCAGGTGATAATGAGGGTAAACCAAGTCAGCCGACAATCACTACTGCGTTCAAAGCAAAGCTCCCTTTGGGTCGCCGAGGGCACAGAGTATCACTAAGTCCATCGCCGAATTTATTTGCAAGGACCTTCGCCCTTACAGCGTGGTCGAGAATGATGGATTTTGCAGAATGTTGACAACACTGGAACCGAGATACGAGATACCGAGTCGTCGGCACTTTACAGACAAAGTCATCCCTGCATTCAATGCAGATACCAGAGCCAAAGTGGAGGGTGCGCTCAGTACGTTTCAGTATTATGGTTTACACATGTTAATGTTCATGTTGTTTTGTAATGTTCATGCACTTTTATCTGTCTAGATGTACAGTGTTTACATTTAAGACCAGGAGGCAGTGAGTTATGCAAATGCATATTTCTTTGCACAATGTTGGAAATGTTGGCATTAATAAATGCATAAAATTTCCTTATTTCCTTATTCCTTCTTTTTCTTTTCAGTCACATATATCGTGATATATCGTTGATGAAATTTTTTCCAATATATTCAATATCGTAGATATCGCGAATCGTGATATTATCATATCGTGGACCACATATTGCCACAGAATTGAATCGTGAGGTACCTGTATCGTCCCACCCCTAATAACAAGACTTTACTTTAGCCCCCCGTTTATCATTTAGAAGCAGTATATAAACGTTTAAAAAATACTTTATAACACCAGGAAAATAATTTATTCTTCTGTTGATTCTGTTTTATTCCATTATAGCTTATTTTTATTTTCTATTTTATTTATTTATTTATTTATTTTGCCTTTTATGTCTTATGTAGCACACGTTGAATTGCCTTGTTGTTGAAAAGTGCTGTACAAATAAACTCGCCTTGCATTCATGCCAAAAAATTTAAGTGTTTTTTTTTTTTTATTGAGGGTGGAAAAGCCTCTGAAACAGCAGTTAAACCCTCATGACACAGTACGGTTCTCCACTGGAACCAGATTATTTAAAGGCTATGACTCTATGAAACACGAGTCTTGAAATGAATCATTCTTTAAGAAATAAAACATTTAAAAAAAGCTGCTTTTTCTGCAGCTGTGGTCAAGCAGGAGCGTATAACAGATATGGTATTTGATATTTATTAAAAGGCCAGTATCACTACAGGTTCACAGAATCCGTGTAACCCTGGTGGGACCCTAACACTGTCCTAATCATGTCGATTAAACATGCCTGGCATCAGAGAGCTCTCCTTTCATTTCACTGTTGTACATCCCTTTTTATTTCCCCCCATCCGCCTTTCATTTCACACGCCCACTAAATTAGCTTGGTGTGCAAGCTGTGCTAATGGCCTTTTATGTCCATATCAGAGGCGCTTCAGCCTTGAAGACAAAAAGTCCCCAATTATCCCACAACACACATCAGCTGTACAACACATATCACGCCGGAGCATCACGCTCTGTCTTTTTAAGTCACAATAGCTGCAGCGTTTATAGACGATCACATTTCCACTTGTTTGTCTGATAGCTTTTGGATTTGTTTTGATAGAGATAAAATGACTTGATGCTTTTAATGTGAAATTCATTTGTTTCTTTGCATGCCGTGGGTATCGTGTCCATTTTATCTGTGTAAAGAAGGTCCTTGATCATTCTTAATTAACATCTAAACTGGAAGAGGAAGTGCATTAATGGTCGGCTTGTTGTCAGTGCAGCTAATTAACACCCAGGAGGTTTACATTATCCTGAACAAATACATTAATAAACCAACATTTCAGTGACCCTGGGAGAGGCTTTCTCAAATCAAAGTCCAATTTAAACAGCGCCTTATTCAAACAGGAAAAGGGCAGGGGTGTCCTGTCTGACAGCACAAAAGGCCAACGTGCAGCTTTACGGGCCGAGGACGAGTCCATCGTGAGAAAACGTAAAAAGATCAACAGTGTCTTCTTTTGTCCCTTTTAGCGCTTCACGAGTCTTGTCTGAAAAGGCCAGTGTGAGCACAGTGTTAAAGGCCACTGACTGTCTAATTGCATCAAAACACCTTATTGTCCTGCTTCTATTATTTGACGGGTTATGGAAAATTACTGACTTACTAAGTTGGTTAACAAATGGACACCAAACATTATGCTGAATGCCCCGAGAGACAATATAGGCTTTATTTCCATTCAGTAGAATTCTATGACAACTGAAACAAGCTAATTAATAAAGAAAATGTCATCAGACTGGCTCCACAGTGTCTTCAGTACAAACAATGACAGAAAGTGCAGGGCTGTAGCTTCCACTGAGGAGGTCATTTTTGGAAATGTGGGTTATTTTTAGCATGCACCGTGTACACATGGTGGTTACTTTATAGGCTGATTTCAGTGTTTTCAGAGTCACTATGTTTCATTTTGTCTATGTTTAGGCCAGCAAATAAGCAAAAGACTGAGCGTTTCTTCACCAGTATTTTACTCCTGGCAACTTGGAGATGGCAGCACTTTGACCTTTATGTAAATAAAAAAAAAAAAAAGAAGAAGAAAAGAAAACATTTAAAGACCCTCATTTTGGTGTCTGGTTAAAGATTTCTGAGGGGGGTGAGGGGTGCATGGAGGGACTCGGTCTTGACCTCAGCATTGTTCCGACCCTGGCCACGGGCCTGTTAAAGAGCAGCCACTGTGGCAGCTTTTTAAAGTGTGTTCACACCTTCCAGAAGCTGCTCTGCAACGGTTTAAACCTACGAAGTCAGAGGTCATTTTTACAAGTCAACCTGACTTCCACTGAGGAACAGAACCCCTCGATTTTACACTTTAAAAGGCCCCTTAAACATTCCATTTCAATGTGAAGGTAAATGTGCATAAATACGTCTATATAAAGGAGCAAAAAACAACTGACGTGATCTTTAACAGACTGACAGCAAGCCCTAAATGTTATACTATTGTCCTCAGTCTGCTAAGACATTCGTGATTATGTTTTAATAATTTTAACTTTTATTTAAGTGACCTGTTCCCTTTAAGGATTTAAAGACACCTTAGGTTATACTGACAAGTGTTTGTATAGGTGATTAAGGCCATTTTTAAAGGATTTTTGCCAGTAATTTCCCTGTTTCTGCTTGAGATAAAAAAAGGTTATGGACATTATGAGCAATAAGCGATTCATAATAAACCTGAGAAAAAGCAGATTTTGACCATGTGTACTTCCGAGGATTAATGACAGGAGAAACTCTGTAAAACTTCATGAAATAAATCAAATAATCTACAATTCTATGACAACTGAAACTAGCGTGGAGAAGGAAGCATTTACACGTTCATGCGAGGAATTTAAAATGACAGATAATGTAGTTTAACACTTAACGGAATAATTGAATAGGAAATATCCAAATAAGAAGAAAAAAATTAAAGACCTTCTTTTTGGTGTCCGGTACTAAATGTTCTGCGGGGAGGGACGGGGGCGCTGGGGGACTCATGACCTCAGTGTTTCTAAAATCCTGACTACGGCCCTGTCAAGAGTGTCTGAGATACTGGTAATGGTAATATAGAATACAAAATATTTGCAAAAGAAAAGTTAGCATTTCTTCTGAAATGATGAAATCCCATTTTCTTTAGTTTGAAATTTTTTTTTTTTTTTTTTTAAATGTGTCCAATTTTTCAAATACATTTTTATATATTTAATGAACTCTGGTTGTACACATGATGTAAAAAAAAACCAAAAACAACAACTTTAAAGATGAAGAAATAACTCCCATCGCTTTCTATTATTTTCATGCACAACATCAACAAGTTTAACATCTTGATTGCCATAAAGTCAGAAATCACATATGCTGTATCATTATTATTATTATTGTTGGTCTGAAAAGTCTGAAATGATTAGATGATTCATCAATAAGAGGACTGCCAGAAAATTGCTTGGCAGTAATTTTCTTAATTAATCGTTTAAATACTTTTTCAAGTAAAAATGTCATAAAATTTGCTGCTTCCAGCTTCCTAAAAGTGAGGATTGTCTAGCTTTCTTTGGCCCAGTCAATAGTCATTTGAATATATTTGGATTTTGGACTGTTGCTTGGACAAAAGCAATTTAAAGATGCCACCTTGCACTCCGGGAACTTCTGATGGTTTTTCCACTATTTTCTGACACTTTAGAGACAAAACCATTAATCGAGAAAATAATCGGAGAGTAGATTATTTTGTAAGGAAAATGTGTCTCTTAGATTTCGCTATCAGAGACCTCTTCATCAAACCCTGAACTGCAGCAGAGCGTGAGGCAGGTTAAAGGGCGGCAGCTGTCATTTTTTGCACTTTCCCTCCACTGAGGAGAGCCTCTTTTGACTGAGTGCCCTTGAGCAAACACTTCCTGAGGAATGACAGCTGCAGGCTGGTCGTTATCAGATGAGCATAAATCTCGGAGCAGCAGCAGGGTGACAGTGAAAAACAAACACTGACAAGTGTCTCATGAGCACCCGGCTAGTGGATGAAAATGATCCAGATCTGAAGATCACTACACATATTTTCCCCCAAAAAACGTAGGGGCAGCAGGTGACACTGGGGTAGCACCTGTAGTCACATATGCATTTAATGCATTGCTCTTACAGGAATAATATTCATTTCACATCATGTCATTAAGGTGCAGCTGCCCTACAAACTATTCACCACCCTGCATTTTTTTTTTTTTTTGCTCTGATTATAATAATTATTATTATTATTTCATCCTGTATGATGCTATTCAATTCCTTATGAGCACCATTTTATTAGTGTCATGCAAATGTTAATTTTGATTACATATTTCTTTCGCCTACTTTTTCCCAAAGGAGGAATCACTTCCAATATTCCTAGGAATGCAGCTGTCCTTAAAGCACCCACTTAGTCTCCTGGACAAAAACTAGCAGCAGTCCATCTATCAGCCTTGGCCAATTCAAAACGCAAGAGGCTGACATGTTCCGATAGCAGCCCGCTAATCTTGTTGAAAAGTCCGCGGGGTCATTTATCAAAATCAGTGTCAGAGAGCGCAGGTCGCGGCTCGTCAGGCCGCCCCTCCTGTCATGTGCGGCCGGGGGAGGAGGTGTGGAAACGCCGCCTGTGTTTACTCTCTGCATTCCTCCAGTCTGCTGCTCTCTGAACTGGGCTGATCTGAGACAAGTCATACATCAGCAGGTCGCAGCTGCTGCCACTGCTGAGGATGTATGCGGGCGCACGGTAGGAGTGAAATATGACGTTTGGGAGAAGGTGCTGGAGAGCTTCCCACTGAGGCTACCATCAAAACAAACTTGTTGTTTTGTTTTTTTTATCAGACAAGCACTAGAAAATTACACTTAATGCCACGACGCTGCTCCAGAAATGTTCTCCCTGTGTGTTTACTAAGAATTATTACATCTAATATTTTTATGAAGCGCCTGTGATGCTTTCATGAGCCCTGCTTCCAAGAGTTTTCTTACAACTCTTATAAAAACTAATTCCCTAATTAGTCTGATTTGAATTGAGCAAAAGAGACTTTTCGTTGTCTGATCCCCACTTCTTCAGTAATTCTCAGACCTGGAGGCCGTTTATGGCAACTTGTTGTGAGTCGTGTGGCTCGTGGACTCAGCCTGCACCGGCGCAGCTCATCCTCACAGCTCTGAGTGAGGCAATTACCACAACAGCAACAATAATAACAGATGAGGAGAAGTTGGACCTACAGTGAGCGCTCCGGCGGTGCTGCCACTCTCTGTGCGCCAGTCCACTGATGCAGGCTTTCAGAGCCTTCTCCTGCAGCATGCAGGAGGACGGGCTGGACGTGTAGAAATCCAGCATCTGCCCGGGACTCACGGCCAGCACGTCCATGCAGTCAAACATGATGACGGCGCGTCCTTCAACTAGTCTTGTGCGTTATGGCTAAAAATCGCCGGCATGAGCGCACACAACTCCATCAAACTCCGCTGCTTCCCCTCCTCCTCCTCCTCCTCCTCCTCCTCCTCTTCTTCTTCTTCTTGGCACAGCAGATTTCGCTCCTCTTCTTCTCCGTCGTCCCGCACCGGAATCATGAATTATTTCGGACCAAAATGCTCCACTGAACGGGACTCATCCATAATAATAATAATAATAATAATAACAATACTATCCCGACGTTTTCTCTGAATTACCCCGTCCCGGTTACCGACAGCAGAGAGAGCGGCGGTGAAGCCCGCCTGAACCGGAGGATCTTTCTTTTCTATTATCAAAAATAACACGGACGGCGCTTAAAAGCGTGCACGTTCTCCTCTCCGATGACGAATAGGTTATCCGTCCCCCCGTGCCGCTCATTTCCAACTAGTTTTGCCACAGAGAATGAAAGATTGAATTGCCTAATATATGCGAGTGAACTTTGTATGAACCCTTCCGAGGCTGCTGACCTTCAAATGACCCAGGCTGGCTGACATCACTGCAGCTCCGCAGCGCGGAACAAGGCGGAGAGAAGAAGCGCAGGGGGAAAAATAATAAAGCTCTTTTTTTTTTTTTTTCCTCTTGGAAAGAACAAAATACGACGGTGCCCAAAATTTGAGACGAGCTTTTTATTTTAAGTTAAGTATTACTACAGCTCTAACTGCCCGCGCTCGGAAGGGTGTTGCTTTTTACGCACAGCGACAGGAAAATGCCCCATTCCTACAGAGAGAAACGGCCACGTACTGCACCAGTTGTACTGATTTATGTATTCATAAAATAGCAATACTTTGCTTACAGAAAGAAAGAAAAGGCTGTATCTAATCAAATTTACCACATTTCTGTTGACAAACTGCAGCAATGACTAATGACTGGAATGCTGTTATCTGGTCAGTGGGATCAGTCGTGATGATCCTAAAGTGTCATTTTAAGGAAACATTTTTGAATGTTTTACTGATTGAAATTTTTTATTTTCTGGAGCTTCCTGTTTGGCTTTTGCTCCTCAGTGAAATGACACAAAGCCTTGTTAAAAATGACAAGATCGAGATTTGAACTTGATTTTGACATTCCTGCTTGGTTTTTGTTGTCTATTACAATAATTTAAAAAAAACCCCACAAAATCAGATTTGGATTAGCCTATCACACCTTACCAAACAACTTACAAGAAAAATATGTTAACCACTTATGTTATATACATTTGTATTATTGTTTTTACAATACTAATATATATTAATGATAAAATAAACTAGGGAAGGCTGAGTAAGCACTGATGCTAAGTGGCATGATTTCTGGATGACTATAACAATGTGACAACTAATCGAGTTATAGATTCAATGGGAGTCAATGGGGCTTTCAAACACTTCTGCATTAGGCTTTATTACAAAATATTATGGACAGTATATATGTGTATATATGTCAGCAATCAGATGCTGTAGCTCATAAGGGATCAGGCTTGACACTGTTTTACTAGTTAGAAAATAAACATAATTAAAATCAATTAGAAACTTAATAATTCCAAGTGGGTACAATGTACAGATTTAAGTTGATGTTGACTGAGTAAATTAACAGAAGAAGTTGAGTTTTTAAAGTTTTTTACTTCATACAGTGTGAAAAAAAAATCCCACAACTGGTTTTGTATTTAGACTTAATATATAATAAAAGTGCAACATTTATAAGCTCCAGTTAAAAATGCTAATATGTTGGGAAACGTCCTGAATGAGAGTGTTGTTGGTACTGCACACCGATTTCCAACAGCATGAGGTCCGCCATGAACTGTCAGCTGAATCATATACACAATATCCCTGCCATGTCATTTACTCTTTTCAGCAAAGTAGTGGCTGATTCAGTAACACATGACTCACATTGTGATGCATTACAGTCAGATATGCCCATTAGTGGCAAAGATCAATTCTTTGAATATAATCATCAGAAAATGATATTAATTATATCATATCATGTCATTAACTGTTTAGCTGCTCCATTAAACATTCAACCTCCTACATTCCATGCACATTATGTTTATTATATCATGTTCTGATTATACTAATTATACTCATAATGCATTATATGCTTATGTGTGCCATATAATGACCTATGAGGACCACTACAGGTGAAAAGTCATAATTTGAATTTGTATATTAATTGTATTGACTAGCATTAGTAAATAAAGGTTGTTTTAAGTTAAGCTAAGGCCATAAAGTAATGAAATGACAGTATAACATGTAATATAGCATGTTAATTTAGTCCATGAGAGTCTGATAGACATTTGAACAACAAAACTTCATCAAACAATGAAACAAATAATATATCCGCCTGTGCACGCTTCCATTTTTGCTAAAACTTACCTGAATTCAGACAACATACATTCCAGGGAATTTTAAACGTTCTGTGTTCTAAGCATTCTCTATAACTTCTGTATAGGTTTGCAAGCTGAAATGAGTCCGTTACTGAAATATCAGATATCAGCTGGTCAGTGTTTCCCATCGGCATTAAGAAAGAGTTGAAAACTTTTAGCGGTGCCATTCTGTACCTGCAGTCAGACCTGTCTAATTCTGTCTTTTGGAGCTGTTAAAACCATCTGTAACATCACCTCTAACATCCTTATTACTATGAAGTTAGTGTCCCAAGGGCCACACATGACAGCTGGGGACAAGAATACATGTCTTTAAGAAAGGTTGAAATTATTAGCCTGGAAACCAGACAAATCTGCAAGCTCATGTTTCATTTGCTCTGGCAGATACGTCTGGCCCCCCTCCCAATCACAACCGTTTATCTAATATGGGACGGGCTTGATACTGTGACTGTACTGAGGAGCGTGAGCTTATTGGACATTGAGGCATTGTTGTAAACAACCAAGATGGCTGCCACTGATGTGGAACTGTTTTTGTTGAATTCGCTATCACATCGGTATTAAACAAACTGGACGGTATATTTTCTCTAAAAGAAGAACAACTACACCTAAAGCTTTTGTTGATAAGAAAGATGTGTTTGCCGTACTTCGGACAGGATTTGGTAAATTTAATTTATCAGCTATCCTACATCACACATTTCGTTGTTCTGATTGGTTGTAGGTCTATCCAATTGCGTCAAGAGGCATTTTGGTGTGCGCCAGTTAATAAAGCCCCTTGGAAATTGAAAATGAACTGAGAGATTCCAGACTACTTTGCATTTACGAATTGGTCTGGTGATGCCAGGCTATAAAATTATAGGTTTAGATGGAAATTCATCTGTCAAGGCTGGAGTAATCCTCTAGGGAACCCTGGGGCAAACATTTTCTCCAAAAATTATATTTACATTTTTTATCAATCCACCACCCCACCACCACTTCATGTAGTTTAAATCAGAGAAAATGTAACAGAGTTTGTTAAAGTGGTAACCATTTCCACTTGTCAACAACACATTTGAACAATGCCAAAAAAACATCTAAATATTTTTTAAACTTTTCAAACTACTTTCTGCAGCGTATTCCAAGTCTCACATATAGGCCTACTTGTATGCGCAGAATGTCGTAAACACACTTTTAGCTAATATATTACTTTACAAAAAGAAAACGTTACATCAGCCTAGTTCATTTATTAGCTTCTCTTCAGTTAAAGTATTTTGTGATGATTTTGTGGAATATATTTTGCAATATTTGTCTGGGATGTACTGAAAGTATGAGAGCTTTTATACACATTTTGATATTGTTTTGTTGTAGTTAAATATCTCTGGGATTAATTTACTGAAACTATCAGAAATGTCACCAGCTTTACACACTCCATTCTCCACTAAAGAGTGCAGTATTAAATGATTTCTTCCTGCATTCAAGGCTATGGAATGTGAGATATTCATACAAAAAAGACAAACAAGAGACTATAGCCAAGCTAGCAGCTCTGAGAGGCTGTACTTAGGCACAGCAGTGTTTGACCTGATGATGGCGCTAGATGAAAAGTCAGGAGATCACCAAAGTTATTACAATTCATCCTCAGGAGACATGAATATCTGTACAAAAATGTCATGGTGATTTTATTTTGTTTGTACAAAATTTCATGACATTTCATGCAAACTCAACACACAACTGATCAGTCATACTAGTTAGCTAACAAACAAAACTGTCCTATCAGTGTTCATTGTCCTGTTATGGTTTGAGGTTTGTACTGTAGTTATTTCATGTTTTATTTTGAAATGCTCTTTTCTCCTCATGTGTCTTTTCCTGCCAGTTTTGATTGTTTGCTCCACCCTAATAATTTTCTCGGCCTTTGTCTCTCAGTGTGTTGGATTTTCTTCTGTTTCTCTTGGACCTTGCATGGACTTTGGAGTTTGGACTTTGCCTGCTCCCTGTCAGAATTGTTTGCCTTTGTTGGACTGCCTCCCTGATTTTGACCACTCCCTGCCTGACAGATCCATGTAAGCCATATACTTTCATTAAATTGTTGAGCTGTACCCGCTCTGCCACGGTGTCTGCATTTTGGGTCCTATTCCCTTGTGTTCCCTGTTTCCCTGCTTGGCAAACTGCAACAGCTCTCTGCACTTGTAATTCTTATAGAATCATACCTGACATTTTGAGCCATGCTGTTTTTCAATTGATACATTTGGGAAGGAAGACATTAATTCCTGGTTAACTGAGTTGCTTAGGGAGTATTTTCTCAAGCTAGATTTCCATTAATGTAGGAGTGGGGAGGTACATCTTGTTAGTGTCCACTAACTTAAACATGCATTCATTAATACTTCATTAATTATTTAATTAATGTTTTCCTTTAATTTGTGGGGCACGTACAGCTATTCCATTAAAGAATGTACAATATGCTGAACGGTATTTAATGTAATATATATTCAAATGCCAAGAAAAGAGATCTTATTAGAGCTTCTTCTCTTTGATGTACACATGATAGCCATCAGGGACCTCAGATTGATGTGATGAGACGCCTCATATTTATCTTGTGATTTTTTGGGGGGTCCTTGTGCCAGGAATGATGGCCAAAACTCTATAAAAATAAGACTAAGTTTGTTAACAAAAATGTATGTCTAAGGAGCTGCTTATCCACCTTATCGTGGTAGATACCCTGGGAGCTGTGTTGTCAGGGGAAATAGCTCCTCCTCCCAAGGCAGAGGTGAGGGACCAGACTAAAAGCGATTCACAGACCCCACATGAATCGACCAACAAGGAGCTGCAGCACCTCACCCGGAACAGGAAAACTGGGTCCCCTCCTAGAGCCTCACTGGTGAGCATCTGGTCAGGCATAGCCCAAATAACTACATAGAGCAGGCCCACCACCCATAGGGATAGGCATTGTGGGTGCATTGTCAGCCAGACGGTAGGCAAGGACAGAGAGCTAGGCATGCTGAGCCCTGACATCACAGACTGGTTCTAGGGATGTGGAACATCACCTCTCAGGTGGGGAAGGAACTAGAGTTAGTGTGGGAGGTGGAGCAGTACCAACAAGATATAGTTGGGCTCATGGGTGCGGGGATAATCATGAGCCCTTGGCCACAACAACCATGTTCGAACATAGGGTGATTCATAAGTGAACTTGGTGCTAAAACACCTTAGACCAAAGATCGATGATCAACTTTGTGGTCATATCATCAGATCGGTGGCTGTGTGTCTTGGACACTTGGGTGAAGAGAGGAGCAGAGTACCACCACCTGGTGTTGAGTTGGATCAGATGGCGGGGAGACTGCAAGACAGACCTGGTAAACCCAAATGTGTAGTAAGGGTGAACTGGGAATGGCTGGTTGAGGCCCCAGTCCGTGACGTCTTTAACTCCCACCTCCGAAAGAATTTCTATTGCATCCCTTGGGAGTTTAGGAACATTGAATCCAATTCAAAGGCTCCATTGTGGAGGCGGCTGCTCGGGGTTGTGGTCAGAAGGATGTTGGTAGTTGGAAGTTCTGGCAAACCGGGATGACTCAGGAGAGTAAAGCAGGGCTTGGCTCAGGCAGTGTTCAGCAGCGGAGGAGAACTGCTGACCCTGACTGGGGATATTGTCGAGCAGTGGAAAAACCATTTTGAGGGACTCCTGAACCCAACCAACATGTCCTATGTGGAGGAAGCAGACTTTGAAGACTCCGACCTCTGACCGATTGTTGAACCTCAGATTCAGGAGGAGCAATGCAGATTCTGTCAGGGTTACTAGAGGGGTCATAGGAGTTTGCCTATCCAGTCTACATGTGTTTTGTGGACATGGAGAAGGCTTATGACCATGTCCGCTCGGGAGTCTTGTTGGGGGTACTGCGGGAGTATGCGGTACC
Organism: Siniperca chuatsi; assembly: GCF_020085105.1. Lineage (NCBI taxonomy): Eukaryota > Metazoa > Chordata > Actinopteri > Centrarchiformes > Sinipercidae > Siniperca > Siniperca chuatsi. The sequence goes on along the minus strand of NC_058058.1, from coordinate 24,967,090 downwards.
GGGGCCATTGCTACAAGCCATCCGGTGCGGAGTGAGTGCTGTGCCCATATTCTTTGAAAGAAATATAAACACGTTTTCAGTTGGTGTCCACCAGTGTTGTCCCTTGTCACCAATTCTTTTTGTAATTTTCATGGATAGGATCTCAAAGTCAGCCTGGGGGGGAGGAGATACTGTTAACTGTTGTGACTTCACCTGCCCACACGACAACAGTATGTGGACTGCCCGACCCATCTAACCCTGGATAAGTGTTATGGCAATATACGAGATGCCTATAAATCTGTCTGTAGGACAGCCATGGGAAAGTGTGAGCATATGGTTGTACATCTATTCCCATGATATAGGGCAAAGCTGAAATGGGAAAAGCCAGTGACTAACTACGACAATTATGGACAGGTGACTGAAAGGAGGAACTGAGAGACTGTTTGGAAGATAATGACTAGCAGAGCTTTTTGGACTCCTGTGCCAACCCACATGAATTGACAGACATATTACATCTTATATAATGTTCTTTGAAACTACTCGTACAAAAATGGTTTGAATCTTCCCAAATAATAAATTATGGATAACCAGCGATTTTAAGGACTGTATAAACGAGAAAAAACTTGCCTTTACTAATGGGAATACAGAGCTTGTCAAGGAAAAGAAATGTGAACTAAGATGTAAATTGAAGAAAGCAAAAACAGAGTACAAGGATAAGGTAGAGAAATGCTTTTGTTCAGGCAGTGCTAAGAAAGCATGGGAAGATAAACTTCTGTACTGAGCGTGGTGCAGTGTGTAGCTCCATCACAGAATACGTCCCAATTACACTCACAGAACGTGAAATTGCCTCAAGTTTGGCTTGTATTAAACCCAACAAAGCCCCAGGGCCTGATGGCCTTAGAGGTAGAGTTGTTAGAGGTAGAGAGTGTCCTCACCAACCAAAAGGAGTTTTAACTAAGCTATTTCAGCTTCTGTTAGAGACGTGTACAGTACCCAAATCATGAACAATTTCAAACATTGTGCTCATTCCTAAAAGGCCCGGAGCTTCAGAACTAAACAATTTCAGGCCCATTGCACTTACCTCCATCCTATATGAATGTATGGAGAGAGTTCTAAGCAGACACATAACATCTTCTGTATCTAGCTGCTTAGACCACCTGCAGTTTACATATAAACACCCTAGAGAAGCATCTACAAGTCTCCACTTACTACAAGTTCTTTTTATTGATTTTACCTCACCATGCAAATACATACTCTTCTGCAAAGATTTGTGGATTTGAGGTAAATGGAGGCATCATTCACTGGACCAGAGACTTCCTCTCTGACCACCCTCAAAGAGTCACTAGCTGCAGTTACATGGACAATATTTCTTCAACCCGACTGAAATCACTCAGATTAGATTTGTTTACATGGACACGAAATAAAGTGATCCGATAAGGTTTGCGTTTACATGCCCCAAACCATTTAATCAGAATATTACTTTTTTGACATGTGCAAAATGGTTCCGCCCACTATGAAACACCTAATCTGCCGGAAAAATATAGTAACAGAAGAATAAGTTCTGCTGTTCTGTTTCTGTTTCAATCCTTGTTGCATTCACATCAGGCAGACGGTAGATGGCAAACCGGACATCATTTTAGTGTACGAGATGGTGAAATTAGGTGATCAGCACAGAGCTGGGTGAAATACCAGGTAGGTAATATGGAAAGTGTGTTTCTTAAGCCACAGAGCAGTTTTGTTTTGCTACTGCCATGTTTCTGTCCCTCCCGGAAACTTGTTCGCGTCATGTAATGTTACCCCCACGTGGGGCAAAACGCAGAAAGAATTTGACAATTTTGAAATGAGCCAAAATATCCTGGAAATTGTGTATAAGAGTCTAACGGAAAGCATCCTATCTGAACATGATCATGTGATGCAGTAATCTGAACATCAAGAGGAGTAATCCTTTACTCAGCGAATCATATTTCTTATTCCCTCTGGTATCCCGTGGACTATTTTTATTTTAGACCTTCCAAGTCCTGTTTAGCTATAAATATCTCTTGAACACACAGTAGACTACATCACAACTCCCCATGAGTTTGTCAACAATAAAACGAAGTGATTTCTCTCCAGCACTGTGGCCATGCAGGTTATGACACAACCTGAATTTTCATAGGAACTTTAGTCCTTTGACATTGTCTATGCTGCGTTTACTGACCTTGTCATTACTTGAAGCAGACTCCAGACCATAACTTCCAAGAGGGACTGCAGCAACATTTTCTAGGTACTGCAGACTAGTGCTTCCCTCAGCTCCACACCCTCCACTGCCAGGTGTAATACGGAGCTATAAGTTCCAGCTGGCCAGTGTTGCGGATCATACATTTCAGCCACTTCATTGCATTCAGCGTCAAGATTCGGGGAAAATCTAGTAGCAAACACATTCACTAGTTTGGTTTTAACCAAATGAATGTTACTCACAGTGCTAGTACCAACTATCCCCATATGCTTTGATACATAATAACAATGTATCAAATGACAATGAGAAAACAATGTGACAATGTGAAAGAGGTTGCTACAGAGAATTATCACCTAAATCTGCAGCTCCCCTTGACTTTACACAGCTTTATAGTGAGTTTCAGTTCTTTGTTTAGCTATCCAGTCTGCAATTTTACTGTTTTGGTTCACTCTCACCACTTTCATGATGTTGTTTTCAGCCGCAGCAAGCAGCTGTTTACAGCAAAAAAGCTCTAAAAACCCACTGTACACGACCTGCTCGGCAGCAAACAGCAACTAGCTGGTGAACATAGTGGAGCATTTAGCTGCTAAAGAGCCAGCTATTTCCTTCAGGAGTTGGGAGAGACCAAAAACAGAGCTAACATAGAGTGAATATTGGACTTCGTCAGGTGGGCAGACACAACTCCAAATAAAAGATAATATTGCTGTGTAACTGCTGGATGTGTAAATAAGTAACTGTTTGCTAACAATCTCGACATATTAGCTTAAAAGGTGATGATATGTTAACATAGTGCTCACAACCGCTTCCACTGCCCCCAAGTGGCCAAAAAAATAAATAAATCAGTTATTGCATTTGTAAGAGCCTTTGTTTTAAAAAGCTGGTGAAACAGAATACTTTCTCCGTTTGGCATTGTTCTATTTTATTTAAAAGGAAAACTAGAAAAGAAAAGGAAAACTAAAATATTGGCTATTGATTGGCAAGTTTATTGTATAGGATAAGCCCCTTGAGATATCGTAGAAAAGGTTTCAGTCGTAGTCATCTGGACACTGTTTTCAGAATCAAGACGTCTTGATTCTGAAAACAGTGTCCAGATGACTGCGACTGAAACCTTTTCTGCGATAGAACACTCCTGGACGAATGAGGGACTACACCCCCCCTCGAGATATACTATCTCATTTTTAATGGGGCCCTAATATTCACAGCTTCAGTCCAGAAATATCACCATCATCTTCAAAACCCACATGAGAACCCTACTCAAAAATTCATGTATGTAGAAAAACTGTAAATAATAGAGCTAGGGAATCATATACACCCTATACAATATATGGTGCACATACAGCAGTCACAGTTGTCAGTGTGCTGAAAGCCAGATGCACACTAACACTTGTGATAGTGTTAGTGTGCATATGATAGAGTAAAGAAGGCAGTTTGAGAGGGAGAGGCGGCCTCAGCGCTGCACAGCACACTGATCCCCATGGAGCTCATGAATATTGCAGAGAACCTACAGCAGAGCTGAAACAGGAACCCCTGGACCCCCCCTACACACACCAGCTGACCCCCTGCAGTTCAGCCGGTGTAACAATAACCCCCGGACTCACACACACACCCACACATACACACAACCCCGGTCAGCACAGGTAATGAATACACCTGAAAATCCACCTGTAATTAGAAGGTGATAATGAACCTATCCATCAAGATAAGCCGCTTTTTGGCATCAGTGCTCCGCAGCTCGTGGCCACCGCTGCCAAAACGCACCAGGCTGTGACATACACAGCGTAGCTGATCATTTAATAAGGCCGGGTAAAGCCTGACAGCTTTGAGGATGACACACATGCAGCGGCTGCTATTTTCACTCTGTAATGAGCATCAACACGACCAGTGAGTGGATAACTAACTGCAGCTTCAGGTACACTTTTAATTCCCATTTTTCTCCACAAGAAACCATTTTTTCATATCATATTTATGAACAGGGCTGAATTTGGTACTCACAATTCATGGATGGGTCAAACCCCGTTCAAACAGCTATATTTAGTTACACTTGCACTTAGCCTATTGGTAATTTAATTGAAGCTGCGTGGCAGAAGCAAATATATTTTCCACTCGGGTTGTGTATCATGCCAAAGAGTGCATCAGAATTATGCCTTTGTGTAGCAACATGATACACAGAGTGAAATTGAAGATTAGGATTAATTTTGGTCTGCATCATTAGCATAAATTCTTCATATTCAAACAATAAGGGTGCATTTATGGATTTAAATACCTTCCCATTTCAGAAATTGTTTATCTTATTAAAAATAAATTGCACACAGATATATATGGTTTAAAAATGTTTAGATTCTATTTATGTAGAGCATGCAGAGGTGTGAGCAGGCAGAGGATCAACAGCTTGTTCCTATCAGGGTGTATTTAAACATTGTGTTGAAACATACATCAGTGGATCATTTGAAGCAGGTTCTTTTTGCATCAACAAAAACTGACCTTGTCAAAAAATGTACATTCTTCCACAATAAATGGAACACTTGTGTCGAGTGTGCTATATTAACCCCTAATACTGTCAAGAAAAATCATTGTATAAAGTGCTGTTTTATTCTGGTCTGGCTCCCTCATTCAAAGAGCCTTCCCTCCTCTGTAGGCAGACTGAACAAAGCTTCGAGCCAGAATAAGGCAGTGAGTCTGAAGAGGCACAGAAAATTCAACAGGAACTCTTTATTCTGAAAATCGCAAACCAAGCAAATAAAGGGCTGAAAAAAAATATTTACTATTCCTTTACTACATTTTTTTCACAAAATGTACTTTATCTGTTGTAGCAGGACTATATTATCCTCACTTCGACAAACCGCCTCCAAGACTCCCAAAAGTTTGTGAAATGAGCAGGGGTTTTTTGTATTTACTGCCTGCACAAAAAGTGAGAAAAGGCCAGTAAACCATAACCAAAGTGAGTAAATAATCTCCACAAGATTGTACTTGTGCTTTCAATCGAATCTCACGGTCTTTATCAGAGGAAGAAGTTAAAGAGGAAAAAACAAAAAGCTAGTAAATGGGCCATAGCTGATATCATGGGACAGGTAGAGGAGAATACAAAAATGTGGGTTAAAAAACATAAAAAATAGAATTTACAGTGCAATTGTAGTTTAACCATTTCTTGGTTGTAACTTTCTCAGAGGGATTCTGCATGATAAGCAGCTTATTTGCATTTTCTCCACATTCAATCTTCAATGTGAACTACAGTTATAAGCCGTGATCAACACACATCGTTTGGGTACGTAGGAATAAAAACACAGTTAAAATGTCGTCTTTTTTTTTAAACAAGATATTTTTCTGTGAAAATCTGAAAAAAAGTGTGACTTGGTTAAACATTGTTCCCAGTGCCTTTACTTAAAGTTACCCAGTGGAGTTTTCTTGTAAACAAAGTTATGTTTACTTTCAGTGTTTCTCACCAAAACGCATTGTGTGTATCCTTTACACCTGTTCGCTTGCCAGCTTCTTTGCCTTCCTGGTGCACTGCAACATTTTTTGTTACCATCAGAAACTGTCAGTCAGTGGAATACATGAAACTGGCAGCAGGAAGGGACACACTTATAAAAAACATTGCTCCATAGCGCATACCTTCATAGGGTGCCTTTAAATTCCAACTGAAATTAAAATACACTTCACTAAGTGTCAGGAGACACTTTTCCACTGCTTGTGTCTGTGTTTGGTTTAGTCACCATCTGAAAACAACACAGGAAGTCAGTTCCAGTCCTGGCATTCACCAGCTCCCTGTGACCCCCTGACCCCGAGGGGCGCTCTCTGTGTCCCCTTCCTTCTCGCTCAGCAAAAGACTCAGAGACAATAACACATTTCAACAATAATAAAACACAGACTCAATGCTTTCACTTGATCTCTTATGGACAGTTATTTCCCCTCCTAAACTACTATATTATTGTAAAATGGTGCAAACTGTGATTGAGCAAAGCACACTGAAGCTCTTTGGCATGAAAGGTAACCTTATAAACCTCTACAGCACTTACATTACATTTATTTAGCTGATGCTTTTATCTAAAGCGACTTTCAATAAGGGCATTCAACCATGTGGCTACCACCCCATAATTGCAAGAATAATGCAAGTACATCAACTTCAAATATACAGAACTCGTTCAAGTGCTACATTTAGAAACAATAAGAGACAGAGAAACAGCATTGTGAGTTCATGTTAAACATAATCAGAACATTATTTAAAAACACACGGAATGATCTGTGTGTTTGAATTATCTGGTGTATAATACAATAAAGGGTGAGAATGCATACAAATACAGTAAAAATGAAGTGATGAGTAAAATGAAGTGATGCAAGATCCTGTAATGGCAGTTTTTCTTGTCTTGGCTTTGGTGCATCATAGCGTGTGTCTTGATAAAGAAGTAAAATGCAAGTAGTGTATGTTTTTCCCAGTCTAAATGGCCGCCAGTCACACAAGAAAGTGCCAAAATGAAATTCATTCATACGTCCTCACGAAATAGGTGGAGCTGGAAACTTAGTGATGTAGTGACTACTTGGCCTCTCAGCTGCTAACCAGAGAGTATGTTAACACAGTTAATTCAAGGGAAAATATCCACTCCTGTCTCACATCTGACTGCAGACTATGCCTCTTTTGTAGAGCACTTACTCAGGGGTGAGTGGAATGGTGGAACACAGCTCATATGATAGCTTCTTCCTTTTTGGACTCTGTGGCTCCCCGTTCCTTCAAAGGAACAGTTTGACATTTTGTGAAATATGCTTATTCACCACTTATATATACCACTTTCCTGTATGTATGCTGAATATGGAGCTGGAACCAGTAGGCTATTAGCTTAGCTTAGCATATGGACAGGAGAGAGAAACAGCTAACCTTTCTCTGTCTAAGGTCTAAAAAAATGCTCCTGCCAGTGCCGCTCAAGTTAAGCTGAGAAAAATTCCAAAGAAAGCTTTGAACGTTGAGAAAGTCAACTGGGGCCAAACAAGATACCCTATCTACACATGCTGAAGATGTCAAGATCACGCTCAATAACTTAAAAGCTGCAGGAACGGGTTCGGAATACTGAAGACACCACATCGCAACACAGAGAAACAGTGGACCAGCTCGAAAACAAGTCGGTATCTCAGAGGACAGAGGTAGACAAGACAACCTGCATCTCATCTTCCGAAAAGAGGCAGAGGAGAAGGGAAACACATTGGCCGCGGCGCTGAGCAGCATCTTTTTCCACACCCTGTCCAAGGCAGAGACGCTTGTCAATTCTCAAGGTCAAGAGGAATAGTGTCCAATCAATTACCTAGACTAGTAAGGCTCATAACCTGAGCTCGCAGCACCAACTCTACTGTGCTGTACGTGTTTGTTTACTTCCACATGAGGGGACGTTGTTTGCTGGAGATGATGTTGCTTCCCTGACCTTCGAACTTGAACTTCACGAACCTGTTGTTACAGCGAAAGCTCTCTGGGTGCTTTATTTATTTATTTATTTATTTAAATATTTTCGAAGACCCATTTGTGTTTGATATCCAGTACTTTTTGCCTGATTAAGCTTTGTATTGGAGGATACAATAACAGCTCCCACAGCAGGACGCTTGCCTTGATGTGGATGCCCCTAGAACTTTATGTGAACTGTATAAAGCTCTTCTGACTATGAATAAAAGTAAGTCAACAGGTTTGGATGGTTTACCTCAAGAATTGGATTTAGCCTTTTGGCCCCAGGTAGGACCTCTTTTGCTAAAAGTGTTCATTCTCCAAAATTAATAACATAGCCATGAGTTCTCTAATAACGCTGACTCAAAAGCTGTCCTTTCTCTTGATGCAGAAGGCTTTTGATCGCCGTTAGTGACATTTACCTGGGTGGGGAGAGGGGGTTTAGTGGGGTTGGACCGTGTGCAAAACAGATGCTCTTATTTTTTTATTTCTGTCTGCTTAATTTTATTTTGGTTAACGCATGGGTATTTGAGATAAATGATTTAATTTCTCTGTGGCTTACCAAACCTTGTAACCAGAATCTTTATATAACTGCGTTTAAATCTCAAGAAAATAATTATCACAAGAAAAAGAAAAGAAATGTCAACGCAAATCTTAAGCAAAGCCTTGCAAATACTGAGCACATTCATGTTACCCAGAGGATGAACCCTTTCCGTTTTGGACTCATGACGCCACCTACAGAACAAGTTGTCAACATGCACAAAATGTGTCAAGCACATTTATGCTGCCAAGAACATTTTGACTGCTTAAAGCTCCTGATAACTTGATTTTAAATTCTACATTTTTCTATATAACGTTAAAAATTCATGACTAAATTAGCAACAATCAAAGTTTGGAAAAAAAAATTGTTTAATAGCTTAAAAAACTCAGCTAATCTGCTTTGGCAGGACTGTGTGGCTGTTCTTTGGTCAGATTTAAATGACAGTGTGAAAACCTTGTGAAGACTTACAGAAAACGTTTGAGCTCTGTCAGTGCCAACAGAGAACAAAGTATTGAGATGAACTTTTGTTATTGACCAAATACTTATTTTCCACCATGATTTGCAAATAAATTCTTTAAAAATGTGATTTCCTGGATTCTTTCCCCCGTTCTGACTCATAGTTGAAGTGTACCTATGATGAAAATTACAGGCCTCTCGTCTTTTTAAGTGGGAGAACTTGCACAATTGGTGGCTGACTAAATACTTTTTTTGCCCTGCTGTATATAGCAACGTGACAACAATGTGATGTTGGTGAAATATTTGAGGTACTAGACGAATAATAAAAGTGCAGAGAAACAGCAGAAACAAATTGTTCAGTGTGCTGATAATTGTCAAGAGAACATGCATTTACTGCACCATGGAAATGAAATGTAGTTACACAACATAACAGTGTGAAGATGTTAAAGAGATAAGACAATTTAACCTACATGCATGTGTTTGCTTGTTAATATATGCATATGACCATTTGAATTTCATGATTTGTGTTGCTGTCACTGCTGCTTTCCTGAATTACATTAAGATTACTGATTTCTATCTGCAGCTGTTTCCAGCAGGTCAAACTGCTGCCAGCTCTGTGAATCTCAAAATTCAAATGCAAATGATCTCCTTAATGAGCAAATAAGAGACCACAACAAAAATGAGCAATTCGTGCTGGATCCAGAAGACGGGGAACTTTCTAAGGTTAGAAACGATTTATATAGAGAGAAGTAGGACGTTTATGCATTATTAAACTGTGCTTTTCTATAGACACACAGAAACAGTGTTTATTCCATGTGAAAGTTTTTAAGTATTCCAAACTATATTTATGACCGTACAAATCACCAAGATGAACTTGCTTGTAAACTTTGGTTCAGTCTCGTGTGTGTGTGTTAAATACAGAGCATGGAGTCATGACGTGTTTAACTTATCTTAGCCTTGGGAATGGAAGCAGGGTGTAAAACAGCTAGCCTGGCTCTGTCCCAAGTGAAAAACATACACCTACCAACACATCTAAAGTGTTAACATGTTTAACCCGTACATTTAAAAACAGCCAGTGGTGGTTTAAGAGAGAGTTACATGCTGTAACTCTTGATGCTCAAAATAGCTACGTTAACATACCGATGTTTAGCAGCTATAACGGTACTATGGTCGCCATCTTAGTTTAGCATGCTAACATTTGCTCAGTAGCACTAAACACAGAATACAGCTGAGGCTGATGGGAATGTTATTATTTTGCAGGTATTTGGTCACAAACCTGATGGTGGCGCTAGATGAAACTTCAGAGGATCGCCAAAGTTGTTACAATTCATCTCCTGTAGTTTTAATGGAGATGTTTGACCAGCAAACCGATAAATAAAAAAGCCCAACCACATGCACGAATATATTCATTTGGCTGCTGTGTGGAAGACATGGATCAAGGGATGTAATAAACTACATCTGCCTCTCAGCTGCACAGTTGGAGACTGAAATGTGCTAAGTTATAAGCACAAGCCTCCCGTGGTCATGACAGGGCATTCCAAGTCAAGCGCATATTATTGTCTGCTCTATACAAGACAATAGCTAATAAACATTGACTGTGCGGGCTGATTGTGATTGGTTAAAGACGTGTACCACTGGCCAGAGGTATGGAAGAGAGACCCATTACAAACTAGAAAGCAATAAAGTGAGCTCATTTACTCCTAACAGCCTAAGTACCCACAGCAATAGGTCCCCTGCTGGAAATTTGGGTCGATGGAGAAGCAGTAATTACACTTCTGTCTAAGTGTCTTAATGTGACTGCCGCCATTGTTTACTTTTCTGTCTCCTGCAAAACACTGGCTGACGGATCATTTTCATTTCCAGTCAAATCTGTGAGTGCATGTGTGTAGCTGCGTGTCGCCATATGCATGTTTATGAGAGTGTGGGAGTATTTGTTTTTCATATTGTACCAAAGATAATGCAATATAATATAACCATCAGTCTAACACAGTTTGTTTGTTCACCCAACAGCAAAGGCTTTCTTAGAAATTTGTTAATGTAGTAATCTGGTTTCAGTCTTTTAATATATGTATTTTGTCTCCGTCTGTGGTGCTAAGCACTCATAACTTTTTACTCATTACATTCTCAATGTCTCTCTTTTATAGAGCTCACCTGTCAAATAGTCTAACAGTATGACCAGTGCTGCGATGTTAAGGAGGGGCATATCTGATCCTCCCAGACCTGACCCAACCTGACTTCAACCAGGTGTGAAATACAAACTTCCCAGCATGCCTTGGTTATTTGTCAGGTCCAATGTTACTTGACTCAGGTCTTAAAGGAGCAGTGTGTAGGATTTAGTGGCATCTAGCCTAACCCTCCACTTCCAAGCGTGTAGGAGAAACTACGGTGACCGCGAAACTCGCAAAAAATGGCTCTCTAGAGCCAGTGTTTGTCCGTTCTGGGCTACTGTAGAAACATGGCGGTGCAACATGGTGACCTTTGTTGAAAGGGACCCGCTCCCTCTGTAGATAAAAACGCTTAATTCTAAGGTAACGAAAACACAACAAATTGTTATTTTCAGGTGATTATAGACTAATGAAAACATACTTATGAATATTATATTCCATTTCTGCCAATAGCTCCTCCTAAATGTTCCACACTGGTCCTCTAAGTTCCTCAGTCGCACCAGCATTTATAAGAGCAAACCGTTTGCCTGAGATTTAGTCATCTCAATGGAATCACCTCCATCTGTGGATTTCCTCTAGCAAAGTAATTATTAGGGCTCCCCCCGAATAAAGATTTTCCTATTCGACTAGTAGTCGTTAGTTCAAGCAATTAGTCGACGTTTATTATATTAAATTAATTATTTAAAATTAGATTTTTTTGGGGCATCTGAAAATGGTTTGAGTCACATTGTTAACACTGTGCTACATTACAGAGAAATACAAAACCGTAATAATGAGCCTTTAAAATATACATTTTACAGGGGAACGAAGCGAGCCGCCTGTTGCTAACAGCAAAAGCGGTAATGATTCTGAATGTATCAGAAAAAAAAACAGCAAGGAGACTGAACATTTTGTTAATTTATTTCAACACAGTAAAACATCACACAAGTCTCGTTGATCAAAGCACTGGAATATATAACTTCACACTTCACAAGGAGCTCAGATATCTGGAATGACCTTAGAGTAGAACCACTGCTCCTTCATATAGAAAGGAGCCAGCTGAGGTTCAGGCGTTGTAATCAGATGGATGATGGCTCCCTGTGGAGGAGATACTGCGACAGACCCAGAACACACTTGAGGGAGTACAAATCCTATCTAGCCTGGAAACAATTTGGGATTCCCCCAGGAGGTGCTGGAGGACGGTGCTGCGGAGAAGGATGTCAGGGCTACTTTGATAAGTTGCCACCGTGACCAAGAACCAGATAAGCAGCAAGAAAGGGATGGATGGATGGGATGGATATAGCAAAACCCAGTGCAGAGACAAATGCAATGTGTAAGACATTCAAATTAAGTTGGGGCTTCAAAATGCATTGTGTGGAAGACCTTGTTAAAGTTTCAGAATTGAGTTCCATTTCATTTGGGTCTGTTTAGACTCAAAAGGAGTCAAAGGTTTAGAATCACAAGGATGGCTCTTTCTCAGAGATATCTACCAGATGCCAGGTGTCAAAAACGGAAAACTTTCATGATCTGGATATATAACAAGTTCTCTAAAGTTATTGGCAAAATATTCCTATTCAACAAAAATTAGTGTTTTATGACCAAGACAATCCTGTCAGCAGGATGACATCATTTGTTAGTGCCTTCCAAAACCGTTACAAATGACCTTTGCAAAAAGGATTCATATTGCCATTAGTGTTTACCATAAGAGAAAAAATTAAAGTGTGCCTAATTCACGCAGTGATTGGCCAGGTGTGCGGAGGTGAGAAGGACTGAAATGTTTTTTTCATTCTTTGCACAAGTACTTCTGTCACTTTTTGTGTACAAATGAGTGCAACACCATGAATGCCTGGAATGGAAACACTTTCTGAAAGTGTGTATTGTTATCTCCATTTGAATGATTATCGTATCTCTTTTCACTTTGTCTACCAGTGTGGTTGTTCGGAACAGCTATAAAGACTTTTGCCTACTGATGTGGTCGAAAGACACGCCACATGTCGTACGAATTACTACGTTTCAAATGGAGCCTGGCCTGACATAGAACTGCTGCTGTTTAGATGACAGCTATGGGTTGAATCACTGTTGTTTTACATCGATTGACAATAATAGCTCAACAGATGAAAGATGCATAGATGAAGGTTGCAAGTAGTAACTTCTCTTTATTTTCATGAAAATTAGACAGATTTGACTTTAAATCTTTCCAGAAAGGAGGCAGCGCTGTTGGACAAAAGCAAAGTAACACCCCTGTGATCGCACTGGGTATTTGACAGCAAAATCAACTTTTTCCTCAGCTCTCCCCACTAAACCATCACCTCAACCCTCACCTCCTTAACCCGCCTGTAGTCTTCCCAGTCCTGGCCGTGATGAACTGTTTTAGAGGCAGAAGCCTGGTGTTTGCAGTGAGGGGAGCTGCCCATCAGTCAGGCAGGCTTCTCTTTGGCTCTGGGAGGGATTACTGGGCATTCAGGCGGCTTCACACAGTGAGCCACAGCCCGTCTGATCAGAGAGACACTCGCCTATCTCCCCACCTCAGCCTCCGGGCCTGTGATTTCACAGGGATTAGCACACAAAGTTTCCTAATCTCTCCCTCCACTCTCTTTCTATTGATGGCCATCTCAAACACTGGCACTCACACACGTAATTAAAATACTACATAACTAAATTACTGTCAGAAAAAAATAATCAACAAATTGTGCAGAAAACTAACTTTAGTAAGGCAACTGTCCAGTTAATTACACAAAATGTAATTTAATTCAGTTTTCTGTAGTCACTTGCATGAAGCATCTCATAGAGATAATTTAACATTTTGGGATGTATGTTTATTTACTTTCTTTCTAAGTGTGAGCTGAGAAGATCAATCTCGTGTCTGTGCATTAGGTACAAAGCTGGAGTCAGGACATGATTAGCCTAGCTTAGCATAAATACTGGAAGCAGGGGGAAGTAGCTAGCCTGGCTCTGTCCAAACTGAACACACCTAACAACATTTCTAAAGCTTGCTTATAACACAGTTACATATAGTCTCCCAGTTGTTTTGTTTAATCCATACAGACAAAGAAATGTAAAAAAAAAAAAAAATCAACAATTTGTGGTAGAAATGAGTAGTTTAGTGCTGGAACTATTTCTTGGCAAATGTGCATGTGCATATGTGTCCTCATGCGCATGCACGAGACAAACAAACCAATGACCCACTGATAGAAAAACAGCTCCAGAGCACAAGCAGAAGTCTAAAACTCCACAGGGAACCTTTAAAACCTGTGCACACCGCCCGTATATGACAACCCACGCTATAGCCAGAGACACTGCACAGAAGTGCTGGACAGATGGATAAACTGTTGTTCGTCAAGAAAAAATTCCAGCACCAGGCACTGCTCAAATTGTGATTTTTACATATTTCTTTTTGTACAGATTAAACAAAAGAGATACAATGTGCTTAACAGCACGTTTTAGAGGTGTTGCTAGTTGTGACTTTGGGCAGAGCCAGGCTACCTGTTTGCCCCGGCTTCCCGTCTTTATGTTAATTGCATTTCAACTCTAGTCTAGATATTTTTATCTTTAGCTTGCTTCTTTTATCTCAAAGAATTCCTTTAAATAACAGCAGACATTATGACACGTCACAGAAATTAAAGCACATGTGTGAATAATAAGTTTAATATTGGTTGAATACCATTTAGCTGCTTCAGTTTCAGGGTCACGGTATTGTTCATGCTGGTTTACTGTCACACTGTCATGGCTTACTGAGATGCAGAACAGAGCCGTTGTTAATATTATTAGTAACACCTGTGCTTTTCCTACAGTGACAAGTCAAAATGTCTGCTGTGAAAAGGGACTATTGCACAAACATAATTAACAACAAAAATCTACTTGCCGAAGTTATCTGCGAGTCAGATTTACTATTCCCATGGTCATTATGATTTTTATCAGTTTTTTTTTTATTTTTGTACAGCCTAAATAAAAGAGTTAATGTAAATGTGATTTATTAGCTAAAGCCACACAGGCATGCACTTGATGAGAATCTAAATCCCATATGAAGTCTGCTGATGTATTATGTGCATAGGCAGTCACAGCATGGCCTGATAGGAAAAAGTAAACAGATACTGTAAGGAAGCTGAGAGTTGCTGAATTTATGGACAGCAGCATTGTTCATTTTTTCAAATCCTCTCTTTGAAAACAGTAAATAACTTCTGCCCCCATTAAGTGTTGGGAATACTTCAGGCTGGTTCCAAATGGCAGAACACAGACGCCTAATTCAATCAGAAAGCCCTAGGGCGGCCCAGCATGGCTAACTACATCATGGTTAAGCATCTTGATTTCGTCAGAATTATAGAAAATGACAAGTGAACTCGACATGAACCAGAGAGTCGGGGTGGAATCCTCGTATTGGCATTTCTTAATCTAAGCAGGGCAGTGCCAGAAAATCAATACTTTTCAGCCGTGCTCCTTTTCTGCTGTTTTCTCCCCATGAGTCTGAAGAAAAGGACTCCCAGCATCACAGTACAGTAACACAATAACAAACACAGACTGTACAGTCAAGAGACACAAGGCAAAGGCATACAGTACAGTATTGTAAAGACCCAATTCTTTCTCAGTTTTTTAAATTATGATCACTTTATATGAAAAGTGATTTTGTCTGTTAATAAATTGCCTTAATCTCCACTATGTTAACCCACATTGGGAACTCTTGCTATTGCTCAAATAGTCAAATAAAGATGATTAAGTTTCCCACAGTAGTAATAAAGTATAACTTAACTCACTTGGTTGGCTTGTTAAAATTAGCAACAGAATCATTAGCAAACATAGCTTGTGTCATACTGAATATGTTAGAAGAAACATTTCTTATACAACAAAGGGATTGTTATTATCAAGGAAATATGTATTCCTTACATATTTGTCTGTATACAGATAAGTTCTCAAAGTAAAACTTAGTTACCCCCCCCGCTCCCAGTTATAATTAAAGGGAGATCAGAGCTTCCACACAAGGCAAGTCAGAAACACAGCCTCTGATTGGTCGACAGACTCCACCCAAGGCATTGTGGCTGCCAGTAGACAGCTAAGAACAATAATAACTGTTTTCAACATGGAAAAATTGATAAATAATCACAGATGACATTCACTGTCGGAAGTCTCCAAAAAGACACCACAGTTCAAGGCTGGATTACAAATCTTCTGGAAGGAATACGATTGCACTGGAGCCCTCGTTGCGGAGGCACAACAGTTAGCTCATGGGCAAAAAAAAAAGTAAGTCTCCAGTTCCAGAGACATTTAGTATGTCATATATGACTTATTTTGATGTGTAACTGGAGCTCTCCTTCTTAGGATTGGAGTCGGATTTGGAATTGGAATTGGAATCAACCGGCACCGCTGTTTTGGCGTGATGCATGACATTTTGATCTGGTTGGCCGGTTTTTGATGTGATGCATTCCAAGTCAGTTTTTTCACCGTTCATTTAAAAGCAAAAAATAAATAATTTACTGAGTAACAGATGGATGTACAAATGTAGTGAACTACTTTACTTCATTCAAAACATACTTAAGTAAAAGTAAAATTACTGGCTTTGAAAATACAAATTTGAATAATAAGTACACGAAAAAGCTACTCAGTTACAGTAATGTGAGTGCTCGACCTCTGCATCAAAAGATGAATAACACTCAAAGTCTAACACCCTGTTCACACTGGAGGCATTTTAGCTACATTTTCCAGCTTTCTGGTCTGACAGAGCAGATACACTTCTGTTTTAATCCGTGTAGCTGTCTACAATGACATGAGTAACGCACTTTACGCATGCAACTTGAAACCCGAGCTTACTGTGGCTGAACAGATGCAGTCCAGCGGTCAAATTTGCGTGAATAAAGTAAGGTAAAAATTTACTTCGCATTCTGTCTGAACACACCTTTAGAGCTGTAGAGAAAAATAGAAAATCTGGCTGCAGGTTGGTGCTAGAGGAAAGGTCATGGAGGTTATGGAGTGTGCAAAATGGAAATGGTTCATCCTTTGGAGAGCATGAACATCATGTCTGTGCATTAGATTATCATTGATAGTTGTTGTCGCAATATCTTATCTTGATCTAGACAGTGTTGGAAGGGTGGATAGACACATGGACAGACAAACTAACTCACATCAGCATCTTAATCAAAAACGTACTGGTACTAGACTTTTTTCCTCTTCTAACACCTTTATACAATTTGACATCTGTCTGAAACTTATTACTATGCCTTAATCTTTAAATTTAGATTTCTGACACCCTAAAACGATGGTTTTGTAATGAAAACAGGCTTGGATTTCTCTTCCACTGCCTTGCCTGTACTTGCAGTAGTTTCCCATTCCTTGATTCCTCCTGGAGAGAAAGCAAAACATAGAGCAAAAAAAAAAGTGGACAAAAAGGAAATACTCGCAGGGACTCCTTACAGTGCAAACAAACTTACTTTTCATCAGGTGCTATTACACGTCCCATTCACATTTATTGGATTGAGTCCATGCAGCATAACCAAGGTGCTGACAGGGGATGATTACTCCAATAAGTCTTGTGGCCCTAGAGGAGGGGTCACCCAGAGGACAGGAATGCAGAAGGGCCTTCCTGAGGGCCAACAGTGACCCAGACTAGAGCCCTGCCCAAAGGATGGCTGACATTCCCTCACCCCCACCTGGACTCTGAATATTTCCCTCTGCTGTGCTCATTCTTCCCCTCTCTGGCTCCCTGTCTTCCAAAATTCCTGCTTTCCTACAATTCTGCATTTTCTTCGTCACTCTTATTTGGCTCACCATTTAATTTGTCTTCCTAATTCTTTAATCAACATAACATTTTGGGTTTTGAGTTCTCAAACCGACATACTGAACTGGAACTGTACATTAGACCAGTGGTTTCCCAACCTGGTGTTTGGGCCCCCCAAGGGATAAATCTGCCGAGTTACAATATGATTAAAGGGATTAATATCATATATATCCAGCACATAACTGAAGGGTGTAAGATGCTGGCATAGTGTACAGGAACATCTGCACGGAGTATGGACTGGAAACCCCGAGGTCAAAGTGGGAAACACCTCCAAAGGTGGTAGAGAATGACCGAGCCAAGATCCTGTGGGACTTCCAGATTCAGACTGACAGAATGGTAATGGCGAACCAGCCTGACATCGTGGTGGTGGACAAACAGCAGAGGAAAGCCGTTGTGGTTGACGTGGCGATACCAAGCGATGGCAACATCAGGAGAAAGGAACATGAGAAACTAGAGAAATACCAAGGGCTCAGAGAAGAGCTGGAGAAGGCCTGGAAGGTGAAGGTGACAGTGGTGCCCGTGGTCATCGGAGCACTCGGGGCAGTGACCCCCAAACTGGAGGAGTGGCTACAGCAGATCCCTGGAAGAACAACATCTCGGTCCAGAAGAGTGCAGTACTAGGAACAGCAAAGATACTGCGCAGAACCCTCAAGCTCCCAGGCCTCTGGTAGAGGACCCAGGCTCGAAGGATGAGACCACCAGCGGAGGGTGAAGGACGAAGTTTTTTTTTTTTATATATATATATATATGCTGTTACAAATTTTTTTTGAGCATCCATTTTAATTGTTGACCTTGGAAACAGTAATTTGAAAAAATAATATTTACCGAAGGCCCACTCACTAGCTTTTCCCGGAGCTTTCAACTGCATCTCATGGTCTTTGTTGGCGACTGTTTGCTCAGTTTCATGACCTATGTGTGGAACTTTGGTCATGTGGTAACAGGTGAAAGAGTTGAAAAATAAAAAGGTTCAAGGAAAAAAAGCTTGGAAAAAGAAAAAAAGATTAATTTGTTTAATTGTTTATTTTTTCTGACTCTCAAGAGCTTTTCTCTTTACTCAGTACTGTATTTGTTCATTTCTTCTGTGTCTCCATCAAATGAAATCTGTGAAGAAAAAATTTGGTTGAACTGCTCGCAGCCATTGTTTCACATTGAAGCCATAACCTGTGACAAGTAGATGTAGCCTCATTTTAAGGGGCCACAAGCCAAAAAGGTTGGGAACCACTGTATTAGACCACTATTTGAAGAGTCATTCATATATATTATATATATTCTTTAATTGGAAAGATTTGAGTGGATGAAATTTTAACAAAATTAAACATGCAAATCTTTCCCTGGAACTCTCAGAATCTTGAAGCCAGGGGTATGCATCAAACGAACTAATTTGTGCAAGGTGTCGTCCAACAAAGCATAAAGCAAAAGTGTTTACACCTTTCGAAATACATACACTCAACAGCGGAGAGAAATGCCTGCTGTCACAGAGAGGGCCGAGAAGCGATTAATAGATGATGGTGCACATTTTCGTACAGTCTCTGCTTGAAGGAATTCATGGAGCTGACAAAAACTGATGGAAAAAGATTGACAGAAAAGCTCAAATCCTACCTACTTTTAACACCTGCGCAAACCTGGCCAATTGGTGTGTGAAGTGAGTGTGCTTGTCAGATTGTCTGTTTGGAAAAGTTGCCAAAATTGTCAAACACAACCCCCTCTAGTCCGACATCAGAAAGGTGTGGGGGGGGGGATTTCCATTCCAGTTCGACAGTCCGACAAGCACTTTCTTTGAACATATGAAGTTAGGTTCGAGAGCTGGGCCACGCCTCAACCACACCCCTAATCACCTGTCAAGCCCACTTACACCTGGTCAACCCAATCTGTCCTGTTTCTCTCAGTTGTCTCAACCCATCCTCTCCTTCCCTCCCTACCTCATCCCTCCCTCTGCTCATCCCTATTCACATCCATTCACCCTCTCTTCCTTCCTTTCATCCCCTCTTATTCAGTCCTGTGAATATCACTCTCATCTCTCCTTTTCCAGGTACCATCTGGGGCCCGTAATTGGCTCGGGTGACTCAACTCCTGAGATGGATCCCCCACCCTGAGTCCCCTCCTCCCCAGTCTTCAATATATCCGTCCCAGACCGGCCTAAACTGACAACTTTCATCCCCACGTTCGTCCCCTTCCCCACATCCATTCATCCATCCTCAACATCCAATACTTCCTCATTTCATTAAACCTTTGCAATCTCATTGTTGTGGTGTGGTCCCTGCTAGTGAAATCCCTTTAGACCCCATTTGTGGAGGTATTACCTTATCATCTGGCACTATGACTAACCCTAACCCTAACCCCAGCCTGAACTCCTAACAGCCTAACCCTAACAAGCTTCATGTCCTAGTACCCCAAAGTTGAATGCAACCAAACCTGGGGAGCAACAGTCACTATTTCACTGCAACCATTTTAATTAAAACCTTTCCACTATGTTGGGAAACAAGCAAAAGCTGGTGGTTCCAGATTGTGCAGAAACTAATGTGGAGTAAATGGACAGCCTCATAGATTCTCTGTTAGAGGTTTTTATCATTCATGAGCCAGCTCAGGGCACCGGGTCAAGTCTTTTGCCTAAGGCATCTTCCTTCGGAGGGAGAGTACGAGGGGCGAATAAAGGGACTTACTATCTCCTAGATAGAAAATAGCTTGACTGGCCACGAAAGGTTTTTTCCTCTGTGAGATTGTCCTGACATGAAAATTGCATGAGTTCTAAACCATGTAAAATCAACTTCCAATCAATATATTATTCCTTGGTATTCCGTTTCTTTGTCTGTCATTACTCATTCAAATCATTTAACGTCTTTTTTAAATGATGTTGAACCAGTCGAGTACGATGTTGTTGCGTGTGAAACCATCAATCTGTCACTGAGCTGTTTGTTCTCTGTCTGTCTTTTGTCTCTCTCGGCTGTTTTCTGTCTCTGCTTCATACATCCAGCGGTTGTTAATCAGTCACTGGAGCTCTACAGTGCTGCTGCCGCTGTTCTACAGAACCCAGGAGTATGTGGCTTAGTGCCTTTCAAAGCCTGCCTGCCTGCATTGGCACAAACAGACACAGCTAACCCAGCTCCCTCTATGAGAGAACAGCCTCCACACATAAACAACCTTTTGTTCGTGCTCTCAACCAAAAAAAGGAAAGGCTCCATAGTCTGCTGGCCTTCGCCCAAGACAAACTCACTTGATAAGAGGGATTTGTTCATGGGTTTTGCATGCTGGTTGAGGCCAGGAACCTGAAGCCAAGTAGCAAATGGTGAGATTGAAGAAAGCAGCTTCTATGTGATGGCCCTCCAGTCCTGATAATGGCGTCTCTTCAGCCTACCGCTATACCAACAAGCATTCGTCCAGTAGCCACATGCTTGCAGAGTGTTCTCAGCCTAATGTAATTGATGAACTAGGAGTAAAGTTGTGACTGGAGGCTAAATATAGCACTGTGGCTATACAAAGGGCTCGACCGTGGCAGACACACTGCAAACACAACCGCTCGGTGTGTATGTCACAGTGTGACGGATCACAGCACAGACAGCAGGGATCAGGGCGTCTGTGGGAACTGGCCCTTTTAACACTTCCAAATGTGACCTGCCCGTATGATCTCTACATTTACCTGTTTGTTTGTCAGGGACAGTGCATATAGTTCAGCATGAAAAGATAGTTCCAGCCCAGTTTTCCTACAAATTACATTCAATCAGAGGAATCCGCAGTACATGACTTAAATAATTTCCCAACGTCTAGCGCCAATGCAGTAAGTAGCATTTATGTAGTGAAACATTAAGTATGAGTGTGGATGTTGGGGCAGTGGATCGGTGTGTTACACATCCAACTTTCATGCGAGCAATCACAGTTCTGCGCCGCACAATCAAACAATCAATAGTAATAATAGTAATAATAATTAAAGCATAACACAATATTTCTCTAACCTTAACCAAATATTTTAGTTGCATAACCATAACTTAACCATAGTTCAGCCAACCAACTCTGTGGAATGAATTATTATGTGAATGTAGAATATGTACAGCATTGGTGTTCGGCATCTAAGCTTTGAACTCATCACTCTCCACAAGAAAACACAGCTCAGCACAGCAGGGATTGACAATAATAACTTTGCCCTGTCGATATAGACTCGGAGCCTCCAGGTGGATGCTGGGGTGGAGGTGGGGTTTTTGGTCTACTATATGAACAGCAGCAGCAGCTGTAGCAGTAGCATGGCAGCAAGTGACAGCATAGCTTTCAGGTGACCACTGTAGTGGCAGGAGAGTATGTAGTGCACTGATTGCTTAAGCACACTACCAAAGGTGCGTTGGATATATATTGCTTAATTTCATTTGCAATAACCACAGTCTTTCCCTAATCTTAATCATACCATAGCTGACATGCATAGAGTTTTTAGAATGAAATACGTCATTGGACGTAATCCTGTGTTTGCGAAATTGTCTTATATCAGCATTCTTTTCTAGTAAAGGGGCTCGGTTTATCAAACTTGGATCTTATTTGTGCAGCTTTCATTTCTATCTGTGATAATACCATTGTACTCATCAAATTCATTGATGGGATCTGGGAATGTGGCAATAAACACAACTGGTCAGACAATCGGACAGGTTGTAAACAAGCCAACAGTTTAGCCAGATTATATATAACCACTTTATTTGTAGGTAAAACTGAAACTTTGCTAAGCACTGTAGGTCAAAGTTGAACCAGGAAGTCAGGCTATAAAATGCAATGTTTACAATGGACAACGTGAGGGTTTGTTTTAATCTTGTAGCAATGTTGCCATGTTCCCAGATCTCAGGAATAAGCTTGGTAAGTACAATGTTATTATTACTAATGGGAATGATGGTCAAAACTATGAAAATAAGTACCATGATGTAATAACCTTGACTTATCTATCAATATATTCACTAGCAGTCACTTTCTAGAATGTCAGATAGCACTACCTGCAAATTAAAAATAAGTATATGAGTGAGTGCACTCATGTGTTTTGTTTCTGCCTTTCCATTGATACCCCCATGTTTTTCCATCTCTGTGTGTATTTCAGAGTCATGCTGCATGTTCTGGAGTATCTGTAGCCCATTTAGCAGAGTAAAGCGCATTGGCTCTCTATGAATGAGAGCCGACATCCGTCCAACTTATCTCTGAGTGCAGACTTGTGCTCTCTGCCTCATAATTGCAGGTTCATACACACAACTCATGGACACACATTAAATAGCTTCTTTGTGGGTAGCTTAAGAATACCACTCATTTCCCAGCCCCTTTTTTCCATTTCTGAGTCCAGATCAAATGAAAGTAAACAGTGTGAAAACTGGACTTGCTGCAACTGCCAGGCTCTATTTGCATTGCCACTTCTTATAAAATTCTCAGTTGCAACAGCAGGATACACTTCCTGTGATCATTTATTTAAATCTCAAGCCTCGACCATATTTCAGTATTTGTATCCTCTGCAGGGCACAAACCTGAGTGCAGTAAAGCTTCCTATAGATGAACCAAATTTAGCACTGGAAAGTTCACGTTGGCCTGTGTTTGACTCCTGGATCTCCAGCTCCACCCTACTCTCCCTGCCCCCACATCCCTTCCTGTGATGAAATCTACCCCTCATGGTTAGTTTCGGAGCCCCTCCTCCACTCCCTTACCACCCACCTCCACTAAAAAAGAAGCAATCTTTGAAGCGAGCTGCATCTCCGCTGGCCCCGTCAAACAATGAGATGCTCTCCGGCGGCTTTGTGCTGCGGGCCACTCAAAGCAAACAGAGCTCTGAGAACTTCTTTTTCATTGTCTCATCTTCAAGGGGTAATAAATAAGAGCCTGGACAGCTAGACAAGCTGCTACAGGGCAAGAATAAGAATGCTGCTGTTAAAAAGGCCGGCTTTCAATCAAAGTCCATTCAAAGAATAGTTGGGGTTTTGTATGGACGCATGTTGTGCCTATTAATGAACATACAAAAGGAGCCATTTTCTTGATTTATGGGCGGCTACCATGGTGAATGCACTGTGACCACAGGCAGGGGAGGCCATAAGTTAAAATATGCATTTGGATATTTACCTATGACAAAATACCAAGCTTAAAGAATTGTAGCAGTTTGTTTGTTGACTAAGAAGTCAATTTATTTTCCAAAAGAGAAATCTAAAATGAGCTTGGATTCAGTCCCAGTAACAATCTCTTCCCTGTTATCAAGCAGATTCTCATGGCTCAGAGACACAAACACAGTGCAGAAAAGCTCTCGGTCTGCCCACTGGTACAAGGAAAAGAAATCATATCAATAAAATAAAGTAAGCTCTGTAATCAACACAGCTCGGATCACAGGTTGCTTATTGCTTTGGGGAGTAAATACCATAAGATGCATTTCCAAATTGAAGCCTTTCCCAATTAGTTTTGCTCCGTTTTTAAATTTTCCCCTCGCAGGTTCTAACAGACTGTTATCATTCATGTATCGATGTCGTTTGGCTTTTGCCAGAGAGAAGATGAGGGCTGAAGTCTCTAGACAACTCGAGAATGAAGCGGATTGATGGTGGGCTCGAATTAAACAGTCAGACAGACTGATGCTCTCATTAAACAGATCCAGATGTGTGCCAGATGTCGGGGGGTCTCTCCCATACCCTCATACCCCCCCCCCCCCCCACCACTTTAAAAAACGCCATGGCCGATGTGATCACAGTGGGTAACTGATGTTGCCTGCAGCAGCTCGGGCACATTTCCAAACCAGAGACAAACTTTAGATCACGTCTTAAACGCTGTTTTAGTCTATGTACGGAATGTATGCATAGGATTCTCCGAGCGCTACATGAGGAAGGTGGAAGGTGGGGGTGGGTGGTGGGGAAACTCTTGGCAATGTGAACTATTGTTGAACTGTCGGAGGGAGTGCACTGAAAGGTTGGAAACAGTGGGGGTAAAAAAACTCCCAGCTCCTTCTTCAATCAGTCATACAGCCCCAACAATGGTCTCGTTTTCAGACATTCCTCTATGCATTGTCGATGACCAATAATCTTTTCCTTTCTTTTCTTGTTCCACAAGCCTTGTTCTCATCATATTCTGCCCTCGGTGAATGAAGGCACACCGCCTCTTGCACACAGCAGATGAAAAGTATATTATATTTAGTCTTGGAACCTGTTAAAATAGAAATGCTGTTAAACCTTTTGGGTTCACTATGAGATGCAGCCCTCACTCTCCTTGCTTCTCTTTGTGGAGTGGCTGGCGAGTTAGCTCCATTCATTTGCCAGCCACTTGAGTGCACATTGATTTTCAATCCAGAGGGTTAGCACATGGTGTAATGAGAGAAGTCTGCATTATTCATACTTTGCCAGGGCTGGAAACCGCATGTGACCTAAATACCCTGCGACGAGTTCTAAAATAACAACAGGGAAACACTGACAGACAGTCAGGCAGACAGTGACTTTAAATGAGCAAGGTAGACAAAGAAAGGGGTAAAGAAAGAGGAGGGGATAAATCTGGGGGAAAAAAAGATGAATGTGTAGGTGTGTGAGTGTGCATTTACCAAGTCTGACAGCAAACTGACAGCTGAGTCTCTTTTAAGATCGGTTGCTGTGCAGACATGTTGTATCAGTCTGTTGTTAGAGTGGCACAAAGACAGCATTACAGCAAACAATGTGTTCAATGTATGTCCATGCATTAATATCATGTAGCATCTCTCAGGCCTGACCAACTGCTGCAGAGATGGGTTTGATTCAAAAGGAAATTTAGAGTAAGCATCCTCCTTCTGTAATTGCATTATGAATTCTGTCTAACACAGCTCCCTCAGCTCATACATCGCACTTTAAGTGTCTCTGCTGCTTTAAAGGTGACATCTAGCATTTCTTAACATATTATGTAAGATGTGATGGCAGATAAAAAGGTGACCTCCAGTTAGTGATCATCTTAAAGAAAACAACCATTCAATTTGATTCAATTCAATTTTATTTATATAGTGCCAGTTCATAACAGAAGTTATCTCATTGCGCTTTTCCTATAGAGCAGATCTAGACCGTACTCTTTATAATATTAATTACAGTGACCCAACAAATCCCACCATGAGCAAGCATTTAGCAACAGTGGCAAGAAAAAAACTTGCCTTTAACAGGCAGAAACCTTGGACAGAACCAGACTCAATGGTGGGCGGCCATCTGCCGCTGCCATGTTGGGTAGCATCAATGTAAGAAAAAAAACTGTTATTTGTCCAAGAAGCAATGGAAGTGAATGGAATCAAAGGGTTGGTTTTCCTAAATTTCCTGTGGTGTTAAAGCATATATAGTGGTATATCCACAGTGGGTGTTTCAAGTGTTCAATACTTGTATTGTTTCAATCAGTGACATGTTCACATGTGGCATGTGAAATAATCATCCTAAGAATCAAGCCCTATGCAAAAGGGCCTTAATCCTCCTGTTTTCCAGTTGGCTTTTAATGTGAAACATCTGCAGGAAGTGCTGAGTTTCAGTGACAATAGCTTAACAACAAACAAAGAAGCAGCTGGAATTAATAAGTTAATGAAAATAGTATGTCTGTTAGAGAAGAGAAAATGAGAGCAGCTAAATGGTGACATGGTGACATATGACATGACTGTTGTTTAACTGATAGAATTAGTACATAATGAGCAACTATAGTACGGGTAATTCGCCCTGCAACCCCCCACCAACCGCAATGTCATTTCCCCCAGCCTTTATTAGGGACTGGCCGTCCTTTGTTCATGCCCAGCTATTATTTTATTTGAATACCAACAAATTAAGTTTCTACAGTAGTCAGACCGCTGACGTCAAACTAAATGCCAGTTAACTGCTTCTTTATATTATACACTGCTAGTATACCTAAAATATACCAGTTTTAAAATAACCTCCACTGACTAGAGGTCATAGTTTAGCCCCCTTTTTGTTTGTCACATCTGTCATAATACTGTACTGTACTTTTCAAATAAAAAAAAGCCCCCCTAATAAAGGTTGGGTTGAGGGGAGTAAATTTACCTGTACTACAATAGCTCACATGATAAATTCAGCATAAAAGCCCATTTCCACAGCACTAATTCCATCAATGCGAGTATTGCTGTTCTGAGTACGATGTTATGTGCTTCTGTAGAAGCCACAAGTCTGTATGAAATCAACTTTGTTTTTAGAAAAACATGTTTTATTTTTGATCGCATGGAGAAGTACTACACTACCCACAATTATGTTTACCACAGAGCAACCATGATTTCCCTTTCTGACATGCTGCGTTTTTGTAGAGAACCACTACAACATTATAATAATGGCAAAGGCTAAATTCAAGAAGAGGCGCGCTACCATCGTTAGGTTGGAAGTTGTTGGAAAGGTATCATTTGCAATGGTTTATGGGATGCGTAGTTCTTTCACTCTTAAAATAATAGTTTTCCAATCTTTTTTTTCTCAGAATCAAAAGTTTTATGGTCAATGATTCATCTCGTAGTTGGTTGGCTTGGTTCCAATAGTCAATAGTGTCAATGAATGGGAAATTCACTTCACCAGAGCCATTAAAAAACTAGGCGGTCACTGTTGAACTCAACACTTCCTGCAGATGTTTCACATTAAAAGCCTACCAAAAAAAAGTGATTCTGACTTTCTCCTCTCTAACAGAATTACTGCTCAAAGGACCTAATCCCTGCCTTTCCTGGTGGCTTATCAATGTGAAACATCTGCAGGAAGTGTTGAGTTTCATTGACAGATTGAAACTGAATGAAAAAAATGGCAAAGTAAAGACTGAAATTATTTTTGTAAATAAGAATTGTATTTCTGTTAAAACAAGAAATGAGTGAGTATGGCATGACTTTGTTGTACAGATGGAATTAGTGCTGTGGAAATGACCATTATGCTGACCATTCTTTACCATGTGAGCCATTATAGTACAGTTCATTCTACCACCTTTATTTGAGAATTCACAGATGTGGTGGTAGATAAAAAGATGGCTTACCTATGACCTCCAGTCAGTGATCATCTTCAATCAGTCTGCAAATCAGTTATTTTTCCAAGTTGTAATTCCATTAATGGGTTGTTTCATCCAAATTACCAAAAAAAAAGTATTTTTTCACTTGCCTCTAAATGAATCTAGCCATGAAAATAGTTTACGTTTCATTTGCCAATCCTTGGAGATTTCTGCCTCCACCCCAGTACAGTGGAAGTTGCACTTTAAAATTTCACAATTTAAATAGTTTGAATGAAAACTGTCCACAATGAGGTCTGTGGATTATCTGTTTAAATCAGTGTAAAACCAAAATCTGCATAGCTAGATACCACTGAAGGTAAGTAAAGAATTTTTTTCATTGTAATTTGGATGAACTGACCCTCTAAATTTTGCTTTTTTCTTTATATTAGGACACGACACAGCTTAACTGCAAATTCACCTCATAACATGTATGCACTACCTTCAAATTCGAGCCTGCTTATCACGGCTGACAAGGACACTCTCTCTGCTCGAGGCTTGATGTTGCCATGTGGATTTCAGGGAGGAGAGAGAAAGACACATTTCCTGGGCGATGGGGCAGGAATGTTTCCGTAAGCATCTCTGTATAAAACGAGGAGTGTGTCGACATTCCCCTGTCAGATGAAGGCTTTGATAATCTGTTGAGGTTCTGAGCAGGTAGGACACTGGCAGGTTGGAAGTACAGGTTTCCCCTCCCCCGTCTCCCTCAAGGAGAGTATGGGGAGGGGATACGGCAGATGGGGAGAGGCTGGAAGTGTGTGAATGGCAGGATCCATTAACCCGCTCGCTGACATATTGGTGTAATGCTTTTTTGTACTGTTTTAGAATCTGCTAATGATACCTGCACTAGGGTTTGATTTTGTTTTGCTGACCAATATTTTGGTTTAACTGGTTTTACTGGCCTTTTATGAAAAACATTATACTAACTAGTTGGTGTGAGCCATTTTTTTGTACATTTCTGTAACTTTAGAAACTGACAATCTGACAAGCATGTCCACTTTAATTGGCCAGGTGTGCGGAGGTTGGTGTAAGTAGGCAGGATTTGAACTTTCATTCTGGCAATCACTTTCATTTTTACTTTTCACTTTCATGCTAGCTCGTTTCAAGCAGACTGAACTCCTTAGTATCCCAGAGCCTAAACAATATTTGAATGGTTTTAACACCCAATCAAGACTGAAAGTGTGGGGTTAACATCAAAATCTACAGAACTCTATTTCAAGAGTTTGAAACACATTTCTGTGAATTCTGAAATCCCGAAATTTCGAAAGATATAAAATATGTTGGCATGATAGATAAATGTGTCTGATAAACAGAATAAGTGGATACGGTATACATGGGATATTGTAGTATGGAAAACATTTTTTTTTAAAGTTTGAAGTCACTTAATGTAACATCCCAGTGAGTAACTATGCACCTCCGTCACTACAAAGCATCTATACTTTTTGCTGATTTTTTGATGTATTTTTCCGACCTTCCAGGCAGCCATTAGTTTCTATTCATTTTTGTACGACATGTAAATAAATATGCAGACTCTTGAAACTTGCTTGAGTTGTTTAATCCATCACAGATTGAGTTGAAAAGTCTGCGTCAATGAAACGAGTGGAAACATGAAACATGTTCCTGCCAGGAACATAGAAAAATAAATACAAATTTCTGAAACACAGCAGCATGGTTTGTGTAATAGTTAGCTGTAATGTTATGCAAGTACATGTGATTTTCAGTAAAGTGACTAAAACATGCAAAACCACTGCTATGGTCCTTAAACGGGACATTTAGGGGTAACGTCCCTTTAAAGAACCACAGAGTATCAGAGTTTAAGAAGTTGATGCTGATTATTTATTATATTACAATGTTCTAGAACAATATTGTTCTGGGATGCAATTTAATCAAAGCATATGCTAATCAAATAATCATATATATTGAAATCTTGTTGTGTATTAAGGAAATTTTTGCAGTGTGAATGTAAATTTCAGAATAAATGTATTAATGTGTGCGCTTGATTATAATATTTCCTTGGTCTTTATTTCTTCTTTTTATCTCTCATACATACACATACTCTCTCTCTCTCTCTCTCTCTCTCTCTCTCTCTCTCTCTCGTTCTCTCACACACACACACACACACACACCCCTCAGTGATGTTGACTGGACCACTGGAGTTCCCAGGAGGTATGTGATGTTTGCAGTAGAGTTCAGTTTCCTTCATGAATCCCCCAGTGGAGGTAGAAAGCGGCAGGCAGGGCGAACCGGACTGGTGACCCAACAACAGCGAGTGTTTGAGCGCGTCCCCGGGGATGCTGCAGCGGCTCAGATGATTTGTGTGAATCCACAAATCACACTCAACAGCTCATTACCTTACTGTTTGTTTCATCTGTTTTTTTTTTCTTGATGTCCAAAGTTCAGACGCATTCAGACATATCTGTATCAGACAGCCTCGCATTTCTTCTTTCGCCTCTCTCTGTTGTAAATAATACAGTCTCTGCTTTTGTCTATTTCACACCCCAAAAGATGATCAAGGAGAAGACAGTATCTGTACTCTTTCTATCTATTTTCTGTTATTGCTTTTATTTTTCATATGGATGGTGTTGCATATTTCATGTCTACACTCTGTCCTGCCCCGGTCACCAACACAAGATCATATTAATATATTGACATTCTCTTTATCTTGCTTTCAACTGCAGGAACTGACTTGTTGTGTGCAATTGTATTTTTAAAGACAAAACAATAATGATATGGTTATACCATAGGTTTACTTGCAATATGAAGACACAATCATCTGTCCTTTTGATTGAAGTGAAGCGGTCTTACTCATTCCAAATCTCAGGGCTGGGACCCCAAATGGGGTCACAGGATGATTATGGGAGTATGCAACCTGATGACCAAAAGAAGGTAAAATCTAGGTATGATTTATGATCAAATTTAAGATTCCATTTTGTTTTTCTTTTTAAATATTGTATCAAGAATGTGTGCAGATGGTACACCAGTAGCACATGTAGCCTATAGCCTGTGATCGGAAGCTGTTTAACTATTGACATTAAAAACCTGAACAGCTGTCACCGTCTCAGTATCTGCATATCTTATGACTGTAGACTCGATTTATCTAAGCAGACCAAGACTAAATAGCCTTGTGACAGCGGGTTTGGGCTCTTCTCTCCCCTGTCCACTCACACAGAGTTCATCTACCTGCCGCTATAGGCGGTATATAGAAACGAACAAACAGCAAAATAGAACTAACTGAAATAATTAAGTAAGTAAGAGCAGGATTTCTGTTAAAAAGAGAAGCTCAGAGCTACCGGGGGTAAGTATGAGTATGTGATTTTATAATAATGCTGTACATTTTGCTATAGTTATCAAGGCAACAGCTGAGCAGATCAAGAAGACAGGGAGGCTTCTTACTTAAATATAGAAATTGGAAATTTGAAATAAAAAATAAATACAAATTCAACATTTCCAACTTGGCTTGTGTCTAATTTCTCAAATGAAGAGAACAGAAATAAAAACTCAACAAAAAAAAATTTCAAATATTGAAATTGCTTGACTCTCTATGTTGTGTTTATTTACACTTCAGAGTTCAGCAGCAGACAGAGCTGCACACCTGAGCCCCTCACTGGGAGAAGAATCCCCCCTGGGTGAACCTGCCTGCTGGTTTTCATGTCAGAGCAGATTTTTAGGTAGTGGAGGGAGGTGAGAGAAAAAAACGAACGAGAAAGAGTAAATATGTGGAGCTGTAAGTTGAAAACAGAAGAGCTCAGGCTTAGGCAACACAAACCAGAGTGTGTCAAAATATTGCTACAGTAGTGGGAGCCACCAGGGGATACTAGCTATCTAGATTACTCACTGTTGTCTGAGGTTGTTATCATCATGTTCTGTCTGATTTACTTCATCTCCTAACAATGAAGCCAAATCCTTAATTTCTTTATTTTGGAGCTAAGATAGTCATTTTAACCTAAATGTGCCCCTCCTAAAGGTGGTGTATGTGATTCTGGAGAAATCCAATACCATGACAAATACCATGATGTAGAGCGAACAACGACACAGCAAGTAATGTAACTAACGTTAGCTAGGTTGTGGGTTAGCTTAGCTAGGTTGTGGGTTAGCAAACTGTCCCTACAGCTGCTGCTGCGAAGCTAACAGCCAGAGAGCACGAGACGGTTTCCCAGAGCCAGCACAGCAGCTCCAGACAGCGATACTCACAACTCTCCTGCTACTGTAGCTAACATCACAACAGCAGCATGTCTGGGCAAACTAGAAAGTAAGCTGAATGTCCGTGGGCAAGTCGTTTAACGTTACCTGACGCACAAATCGTGGCTGGAATAGTGCTGTGTGGCCCGGTCCGAGCTGCTTTGTTTGTTTCCCATTAGCAGAGCCAGGGCTGAGTACGAACAGCACACACACTGAACAGACAGCTAGCGGACCGCGAGGAGATATTCGCTGAATTTGACAAAAAGACGTGTACTGGATTAGAATCACATACCCCACCTTAAAGATTTGAGGCGCTTCTCGAGATACACCTCAAGAGAGTTTTAGAGTAGAGTAAAACTCAAGTATTATAAGTACTCAACAACAAGTATCGTGTTGCAAAAAGCTCCATTTTCAACATTCAGAAAAGGTATCTATTTTAACATACTATTACATACTATTTTACTCCAGTAATTTAGTATTACACTTCCATAAAACTGGGGAACTATACAGAATATGGGGGACAGAATAAAATGATGGTATGATGAAAAACAGTCAAAATTGAAGCAGCAGACTTTTAGTCCCTAGTATGGGTCAAGCTTCAAAAATGTTGAAACATACATTTTCCATAATGCAACTGAAGAATCTTTTTATTAGCTCTTCTATGCTGAGTAAATGCTCCCATCTTTCAAACTCTATGCCCGCAGTGTGCAACTCAGGCTTTCTGTTATAAATTTGTAGATTTCAATCCCAAGCCAAGATGACATCAGATATGACACAAGTCTGATAGACTGACCTTGATGTGTAAAATTGGTGGGGTGCCCCTTTAAAGGAGTGCTCCACTGATTTAACATTGCACTCCTATAACATTGTCGGAGTCACGATGGACAGTTTAAAAAAAAAGGAAAAAATCAGTGCAGCAGCAGAGATATCGTCTTCTTTGTTCCACACATTCTTCTTCCTTCAAAACCGGTGAATACATTATTGCACAAGTCACGCTCTAGTCCTTGCGGAAGCTGCAATTGCTCTCCAAGGCTGTAAATGGCTATGGACAAATCTACAACATCACACAGGAAGGTGAAGCAGAAAAAGCTGCATGTGGCTTCTCTGATAAAACTTTCACAAGGCATGTCACCATTGCACAACACACTTACTGTTGTTTTCTTCTACCTGCTTCCTCATACTTCTCATTTTTGGCAATTGGCAATCTTGTTTCTAGTGTGTATTATGAAGGAGGAGAAGGAACAGGTGATCAATGAGCCAATCACCTAGAAGGACCAGTGTGGCTGCAGACCACAATGTTTCAAATTTCAATTGGCGCAATTACCTAAATGCAAAGATTCACCCACACTATGAATCACTCATAATTCAGCATACTCCTATCAGCTTGAGGATTCAGTGCTACAGATTCCGCTCAGTGTTCATTCATGTACTGAACACCTCTAAAGCCAGCAACAAGTCCTCAAGAACATCAGCACTGGACGATTGCAGAATCGCTGGATTACGTCCCATGCCAACATTTTTTAAATACTTTCTATAATATTGCGCATGGCAACTATGATATGATTAAGGTTAGGCAACGATTGTGGTTACCGTTAATACGTCAATCACTGTGACAGGACACAAACTCTAGTCTCCTGCATGCTACACCCCCATCCACTGCTTCAACCTCCACACCCTTACTTTCTAACTCGCTACATGACGGGCAAACTACTTCCTTCAGTGGCACTGAGTGTTGACACTGGATATTAATAGTGAGGTATGGAATCGTCCAACATGGACATTGCAATTCCTAGGCTTATATAAAGCCTAGGATGATGATCAAATGACCAATCCAGTTGTTTTTCAGGGGAGGACAGTCTTGCTAGTGTGAGAGTGCAGTTCAAGGTAAAGCTCAAAAAGGCTTTTCATTTAAAAGGTAATTTCACTAATCACAATGTACCTCCCAGCTGCCTGTTTACATGCAGTATTTGACAGGTTCCAGGAACGTGCCTTTGGGACAGGCCAGTATCAGTACTCACCAACAGGCGAGGGTGTGCTGCCGCTGCTGGATGGCTGCTGGATCTGCAGCCTCTGCGGTGACGGTGGCGGCAGCTGTGGTAGGGAGCTGATGATTGACGGAAACAGGAAAGGATACACTCCAGGTGTGTAGCGCCTCATCTGGACCAGTGGAGGACTGCTGCAAGGCTGGCCACGGCTGGCGGTCTTCATCACAGCGATGGGCGAAGGGTGCACTGAGCACTGAGCGAGCTGAGGCTTGGCGAAGCTGGGAGGCCATCGGGTGAACCCTGGCTGCAGTTAGTGTGTCTGGAGCAGGTGTGGTACCACCTCAGCACTCCAGAGATGCATGGTGGTGGAGTTTAGTGTCACCCAGGTCGACTCAGAAGCTTGTTCCACTAACACTGTAACACATAAACACATCAAGTATGATTTAGTTCACTGTAGCTCTTCCATCAGTAGGTGATGAATGAATACTCATGAACAGAAATACAATCCTTTGTATTTGTGTGTGGCTCTTTTCCTGTTTTCCCTCACTGTCTTCTACAGGTACACTCAGGGGACTCCTCGCACGTGTCCATTCCAGCTTCAACCTTCACCCTTTCTTTGGCTTGTTTGAAATCTGTCTGTTCAATCACTGTCCTTGCCACTATATATAGGACAAATAAATAAAATAAAAATACAATTAAATAAATAAACATTGTTAAAAAAAAGCACCCACTTTTTAAATAACTAACTTATATCATCGACCCACCATGCCGTTGTCTTATTACGACTATCATTCCTCTTGGGGAGAGAGATGTGTAATACCCTCAAAATTGTTTAAGTAACTCTAAATTCGATATTGTGCCCCGAGGATTTTAGCATCACCATTAGCATCACCAGCAGTTTTCAGTTATCCAGCAAAATGTCTGCTCGATGGATTGGCAAAAACAAGTGGTACAGACATTCATAGTTTCCAGATGATGTAACCTAATAGGTTACATAGGTTCACCTTTTTATCTGGCGTCACCATTAGGTTGACTTTTTTTGTTCAGAGGGAAATATTTTAGCCACCAGATAGATTGCCACAAAATTTGGTACAATCATTTTCCCCACAGGATCAATTATAATAACTCCAGTGGTCCCGTGAAATTTCACTTTGTTCACTACTTTATGACCAAATTTAAATGTAAAACGAGCGCTAAACAGCATACTACTGTAGCTGCCATGGTAAACATTAAACTTGCATGTTAACATTGTCATTGTGAACATGTTAGCTGATGTTAGTATTTAGCTCAAAACACTGTGTCTACGTACTGGGGTGTGGCGATATACTGGTATTGACGATAACTATGATATTTAAAAAGAAAACTTTATATCATGTTAATAATACACATATGATAATATCGTGTAAATAAACCAGTGCCTCTTAAATCACTTCCGTTTCTTTCAGTTCTCGCTTTGTCATAGTAGGTAGCGGTAAAGTAAAGACAAAACAGACAATAAACAAAGTGTAAAGATGAATTTGACTGATAGCATTAGACCTCTGGTCTGAAAAGTGAAGCCAATGTGAAAGTGCCTTAAACCTGCATTCCTTCTAATGGCCAGCAGGGGGCGACTCTGGTTGCAACTCCACTGGTTGCAAAAGGAAGTCCAACTGTATAGAAGTCTATGAGAAAATGACCGTGCTTCTTACTTGATTTATTACCTCAATAAAAACTTTCCCAATGAGTTTATCACTAGTTTCAAGTCTTCTTCAATACAGCATGATGTTCATTTTGTAAATTATGGTCCCATTTAGAGTAAAATAGACTAGTGTAGCATGGCTACCTTGTAATTGACAAGTCGCTACTACATCGACCTGTCAGTCAGGATAGAGGCGGAGCGTATCCGCTGCACTGTGTACATTTAACTAGCTCTGAACTAGTTTTTGTGCGCTGTCTGTGTTTTCATCCAAGAACTTAACTGTAACATTTTGGTCACCTAAGAATGTCTTGTTCAGCATTCGGTTGTACTAAAAGACACAAGGAGTTGGCTGTACATTTTATTTTAAGCCCGTTTTGTCGCTAGCCAAAATTAGTATCCCAGTTAATTAACGTGAATTATGGGTGCACCTTGCTAACCAAGCTAGCTAGCTCCACCCTCTTGTCCAAATATGGTCACTTCTGAATCCAAAAAATCTAGATGGCGATGGCCAAAATGCATCAAAACGGTAGTCCACAAACCAATGGGTGATGTCACAGTGGATACGTACTTCTTTTATACAGTCTACAGAGAGAGAGAGAGACAGCGGTGGTCAAGCGACCAAGACAAATGAATGAGGAGAGGGAGTGCCGGTAGTGAGAAAGTCGGTGAATCAGAGAAATAAATGTTATTTTCTGATTATTTCACAGCTGTTAGGTCAACTTTCTAAAGCACAAACGAACACACAATAAAATGCAAAATCAAATTTGATGGAGCTACCTGACTATACAAAGCCATCGTCACTCACTGTTGACACGTTTCACTTTCAATGAAGCTAGCTAGCATTTAATAATATGGACTGTGGATATAAGGAAATTATTCAAAACCCCATCTGAACCATACTCAATATGGCCAAACTCAAATGCAATAACATTACACTACCAAAACAAAAATAAAATTGCAAAAATCGCAAATTAATTGTGGTCTCTGACATGAAGTCCACCAACCCATCCTTCACATACTTTTCACCTTGTTATGATACAGACGAGCTACTAACACCGCTGGCAAATACATTTTGACACACAGAGTTCGACTGGAAGAAATATATTGGAAAAGTATTTATAAAAAACACATTAGCGAAGTATTCAGAACCTGTAAGCTGTAAGAGCTACACTGGTTTGGAAGAATAGTGGTAGACATTAGACATCGGGAGCCTCGACTCATCTTTCAACCCCACCAAAGATAGTAGGAAAGTAGTTTATAAGGAAGCACTAATTGTAATAGTTCAGTCCTTTTTTCATGAGAATAAAGTTTCATTGAAGTAAAGCACATACAGGGAGTTTTTGTTGTTTGTTTGTTTTTTTAAAATCTAGCCACAATTTAGTGGCATTGTGGACTCTTAGCTCCATATCAACAGTTCAGCTTTGTTAAGAATGTATTCATTTATGAAGGTCACAACATGGATTTCCTTATGAAGATGATTTCAAATAGAATTTGTTGGCAAAAATGAAAAGCCACCATTGCCTGGTTGATTGCCTGGTTGGTGGTGACAACAAGTATTTGACCATGCTGCAAAGACAGGACTTCTTAAAAAAACTTCAAGCCTTCTACTCTGTACACTACAAGCTCGGTTCAGTAGCTGAAACTGATCATTTCCA
This sequence comes from Siniperca chuatsi, assembly GCF_020085105.1. Classification (NCBI taxonomy): domain Eukaryota; kingdom Metazoa; phylum Chordata; class Actinopteri; order Centrarchiformes; family Sinipercidae; genus Siniperca; species Siniperca chuatsi. The sequence continues at coordinate 24,930,140 of NC_058058.1, read as the reverse complement.
GGTTTCAAGGATTTTCCAAGATATTCCCAGCAAATAATTTGTCCTTATAAATCAGCTGCAGTTCACCTCGGGCGCTCACACCAAGGTAGCTGCCGTCTGACTCGGGGTGCCGATGAAGACGAGCGGGGTGGTGCTGAGGTGTGATCAGTCCTCACTGCTGAATTCTGTGTAACACAGTTATAAACTGCTACGGTATAATGGTGCTCATAACGCTCTAATCTACAGTCAGGGGGCCATTAAAATGATCTGTAACCACACTTTGTAATTAACAACCACCAGATAGCGTCTTGCCGCTGTGCTGCATACCACTGAGGAAGGTAGAGACAGAGGTGAGAGCAGAGAGAAGGACAGGGACATGGTATTAAAATGTGATCTGTATCTGAGTGTCACGTTCATAGCATGGACTGGGACTGGATGGGATGGGATCTGCTGGCCCACTCTGAAGACTCAGATCTCTGAGTCAGACAGGTGAACATGAAGTCCATACCTTGTTTTCAAATTAGGATTGCTGCATCCAAAACCATCATCGTCATGTTTTGTAATAAAATAATCAATGAAGAAAAAAACCTCATCACCATGAATAAAAACATTATCGCTGTGCACACAAAATATCACAACTAGATACGACACTGCTTGGGTATAAACATTGTCTCTATCATCACCACAGTCTCTGTTGGCCACTGAGCAGGTCCACTGGAGCTGTTGGGGTTAAGGGCCTTGCTCAAGGTGGTAATGAGGGAGGAGTGCTGCTTTTTCACTTCCCCCACCCAGATATATCCTGCCAGGGATCTACTTCCGGCCACAAGCTCTAACCTATAGGCCATCACTGCCCATGTGGATAGGACAACTGCCTCAAATTGTCATTATTTTTTCTATATTATTTGGAATATGCCCTTTGGCAGTAAATTATGTGGACATTTCTGAAACGCCATCAAACATGGATGCCTCATGTCAACTTAATATCGGCATTCAAGGTAAATAAACCAAAATTATGATAAAAAATCATATTAGGGGACCAAAAAATGCTATGTCAATGCAGAGCCATGACAAAAATAAAGGAGGAATGGTTTGACAATAAGTTAGATGACAAACAACATCTTGCTAAGGCAAAGCGGTCTATGACTAGAATGGGAGGCAGCCAAGGGGATGTGACTGTCATCGAGATAGATAACCAAATACACCTTGTCAGACCTCTCAGCAAGTATCACCATATCACACCGTATCAGTGACTGATATGGTGAACAAAATATAAATTTTGTTTGGGGAAACTCTTTTGTTACAGCAGCTCACTATCACGTCAGTGCACACAGGAATAGAAGTACTAAGCAAAAAATATAATACACTATAATACAGGTCAGAAAATAAATTAGTACCAAGTGGGTATAAGTATAAAATAAGTGTGAAGTACAAAGTGGGTTTACCGATTGATGATAATAATATGGTATAAAGTAATAGTGCATAAACTGTCAAGTTAAGTGTAGCTATTAAGATTATAAGAGACGGAGGATATTGTGCAGCATTAATAGAGATATGAATAAATATCAATATCAATAAATAGGGAAGTTTAAACTGAAAAGAGTATATTGCACAGGATAAATAAACTGGTTATTGACCACCCTGAACTGGAAGGAGCTCCAACAGGGAATAGCAGGGAATCAGCTTCCTTCCCGTTACATAGAGGTCCCAGGTCTGTCCCCTTTCCCCCTCCTATTCGCGATAGAAATCAAGCCAGAGCAGAATATTAAAGGGATCTAACAATATGGCTGTGAACAGAAGGTGGCGCTGTATGTGGATGATCTTTTGGTCTTTTTATCCAGAGCCGAATCCTCAATGCTCTCGATCTTTAAGAAGTTTGTGTGATAAAAAGCTTGTTGAATTTGTGCAAAAGCTAATTATTCCCTTATTCCCTGCTGGAGCTCCTTCCAGTTCAGTGTGGTCAATAACCAGTTTATTTATCTTGGTATCAAGATCACCAGGAAATATTCCAGTGTTTTTCATAAAAACATAGAGAACCTTATGCAAAAAATCAAATGTGCTCCTCCTTCCCCTTATCGTGGAATAAGGTGTGCAATACCCAAATGGTATTGATTTGGGATCAGTTCTGCTGGGCACACAGACTTATAAATATTTCTCTGCTTGGCCCAATTCATCATAATGTTTTATTCCCCCCCTCCATACACGATAGTGCATTTGCTGCCTGGCACACTGTGCATTGGCTCGCTATCACAACTGTATGGCAAATATCACCTTCCAGTTAAACATCACTTCAGATACCTCCAAGTCAGAAATTTCATTTGAACTAATACTCCAAAGCCTTGCCCACTATAATTGACTCCATCCTTCAAATGACTGAGATCTCAGAAGGTATGATTTCAAAGATCTATAGCAACCTTACTGGGCTCCAGCCCCCGTTGATGTCGCAAGTGAGAAGCGCTGGGACTGTGGATATAGGCTACGAATTACATGGTCATACCTGGGATGTGGAACTTCATCGGATATTGTCATCATCCTTCAGTGCCAGACATCATTAAATACAGTTCAAAATACTTCATTGGGTTTATTGGTCCGGGGCCAAAATAAGTCATATTGCACTCAATTTCAATCCTACCTGTATTAGATGTAAGACTGATGTTGGGACCATGGGCACTCCACCATTGAATTCATTCATTTGTGGGACTTTAACTGAACTTTGATCAGCATTCCACAATCCTGAGGGCCATTGAACTCAGGATCCCAGGATGATGTCACCAGGTCAATAAAAGGGGTCAGCGGTCATTGTTCTTTCGCTTTTCTCCTTGCTCTTTACACGGACCTCGGGGTGGTCTGTGTTACGCAGACCACTGAACAAAGGATTACGGCCGCAACATGAGGGCCTGCCTTTGTCTTAAGATTTCTGGAGCTCACCGCTAACCGAGAGTAAGCAAACTCTCTTCTCCAGAAGCTCTGCTGTCTCCCTCTCAATGTGATCCGCTAACAGGAAAAACACAGCAGAACTGAACACTCTCTCTCGTATCGCAACGACGTGAGGGCCTGCGTAAGATTTCTGCAACAATAGTTTGCACCAACGGCTGCCACACACAGTCTGCCAGCTAAGTTTAAGAACTGACTTTGAGGAGAACAACAGACGGAGTGACCGCTTTCTCCATCTGCACAAACGGACCACACGGATTTCTTCAATCAGAAACCAACATTCCTCCCTGCCTGGCTAATCTAATGGGACCGCTAGATAATACATGGCCTGGCCATTTTGCATGTCCTTTCTTTGTCTAACCATGTGGCCTCTGTTCAGCCCAGTTGCCATTTTGGTTAGATTTCTTTGTTTGACACCATCTTGGACCCAAGCAGCCATTTTGACACACACACACACACACACCCTTTGTTCTGTAGTTTAGTGAATTTAGAGTTAGACTTCATATTGTGTTTTTTGCTTGTTTATCTTTTAATATATGCTTGTGTATAATTATGCTGGTTTCTTTAATGGTGCACAAGAGTGAATAATTTGTCAACCTCTTCTATGTTGAACTCCAAATTCTTCAACCTACTAGCTATTGATGGTAATTCTGGTTATAGTTATTGATTTAATTATTAATCTGAGTTCCAAAATTATAGTTTAGTATATTATATGAGACTCAATCGATTGGCTATCATATCTCTTCTTTAAGAAGAGTGGTGCCCCCGAGGACTTCATTAATCAAAGTTATTATTTATGATTATCTTTGATCAATTTGATAGCCAAATCTAATTGATGGTACCTACACAATTTGGAGCCCCTTTAACCATTGTAAATCCCAACACAGAACCTGCTTCTTTATACCACCAATTTTGGTGCTCACCAGCGGGTGAAAGCCAACCCTAGATTTACTCTCGTTTTGGAACGAGCTTTGTCCACTTGGCGTTTCGCCTTGCTATATTTGCGTTTTTTTGGCACTGTGTCCGCAGTTTTCCGTAGCTTCCTCTTGGATGTGTGCTTACGATCTGGCACCTGGCCGCCCTCACACCCTGTGCACTGTTATTGGCTGGGGGCTACACGCCCACTGCCCAAAGGTTGACACCCAGAAACATCTCTGAAGATACAGACACCACCACACACTTCTAGTGGGTCGTAAGTGATGATTGAGAGGGATTATTTTTGTAAATTGTTTTTTAGGAGGATCTTTCTCATTCTGCTTTTAAAGACATTTTTGGGAAATGTGCTTTTCTTGCCAAGAGTTAGATGATAACATCGATCAATATGAAGATACCGTTGACGTTTAGCGACTGTCATGTCCCCTTTGCTGCATTTATTTTCAAAGGTTCATGATTACTTTCATGGTGTTACATGATTCTGTTTGGAACTTAAACACCTTTCTGTAAGAAAACACACACCACCAACCACCATTAGCAGTGGTAATAAGGTCTTAGTGCCTGCCAGCTAAGGTAGAAGATAGGAAGCACATTTTAGCATTTGAAAAAGCCTAATATGTGGTTGTGTTTACTTATAAAAACTTATTATATATTCACCCTTGGTATGATGGATATGATGGAGCTCGATTGTATTCTGTACATACTTATTGGATAACTGATCGATACTACATTTGGCGACTTGTCCCTGAGAGACAAACTGTACTGCACACACTGAAGGAGATGTTTTATATTTAGTTTTGTTACCACATGTATCCTTACTGTCAAACTTAAGTTGGAATATGAATATTATTCTCACAGCTTCCTGGGTGTAAGGAGTCTTCCAAGGTTAGGGGTGGGGGTTGTCTGCTGTGTCAATAACAGGTTGAAGCAGTGGGAGATAAGAGATGCTACAGCTTCCAGTGGGAGGAGAGCTACTGCTTGTTTGGCTCCAGCAGTCTTATCTCCCCCGGGGTTCCCTGCTGTCATACACACATTACTGCAACAGTTTAATCAAGAGGGACAGAGGAAGCACACACACATTCAGCAAGTTTTACTCCTGCTTACTGGAAACCTAAGTCTTGAAACCTTTGCTTTCAGAAAAGGCTGTACAATACTGTCAATGTGGAAGAAAGGATCAGAAATGGGCCATTTAAAAATGAAGAGGTCTATAGGAAAGCATGGAAGATGATCTTCCTTTCATGAGCTATTTACACCTCACAGTACCACTTTACACAGTACAGAAAAATCACGATACAGTAAGAATAATCAAGGGAACAGAATCCTTTAACTTCAAACCTCAAAGCAAACATTATTTCCCTGGTGACATTACAAAATAATCTATCAGGAATATGCACCTGCACAAATTTGATTGTGCAGCATTGCATTGCTGAATTATCTCACAGAAATTAAGTCAGATTAAACTTTTTTGTGGACGACCTTGTGTTGTTTTGCCAGAGCACTTTGCCTTGGCAGTTAGTTTGAGACCACTGTGTACCACACAGTTGTGTTTCTGAACATGGCCCTACAGTTCTTTCAAATTTATCCTTTGTACAACTTGGCATGAAATAATTTACTGACATGGCTCTTTAAAACTTTGCAAATGCTACTAGACTCGTTGCACTTCTTTTTAGCAATGTTGCCACATTCCCAGATCTTAGCTATTAACTTGGTGAGTTCACTGTTACTACTACCAATAGAAATGATGGCCAAAAGTATGAAAGTAAGACCCATGTTGTTTTAAACCATAATTACGCTTCTGTTTGTAAATTAAGATACAATTGCATAAATTCAGCAATTTAGGAGACTATATTAAGGGGTGCATGCATACACTTAAAAATTATTAAGCTTTTTGAAAGACACAGATAAACTAAACTCTTGTAATCAGATGTAAGGGGAAAGTAAACATACATACAGACAACAGATCCATGGAAATTTTTAGAAATTGTTCTGGATAAAAGCATCAATTAATAGAGACCATGAAAGGAAAAGCACTCACAAAGCAAAGTTTTTATTGTGCATCTTACGTACTTGTAGTGCAGTCATGGCAATGCATTGCAGCTCTCAATGAGTAAAGCCTCTCTAGGCTAAGAATACATTGTATCATTGTAATGAAATAATTCCTAATCACTGCAGAAAGTAGTGAGTGCCTTTTTGCAGAGATGAGCCACTTAGACACAGGTAATCTGTTCCTGGCTTGTTCAGGAGTATTGATCCAGTAGAATCACCAGTGGGATTTGTTGGGTCTCTGTAAATAATATTATAAAGAGTACGGTCTAGACCTGCTCTATAGGAAAAGTGCAATGAGATAACTTCTGTTATGAATTGGCGCTATATAAATAAAACTGAAATGAATAGAATCAATTATTTACCCAAATTTACTAAATTATCCAATTGACAATTATCAAATTATCAAAGGCATGCTTTTAAGTAACGGTCCAGGTACCTGGCTCCAGATTTAGACTTAATAAGAACACACTAGAACTTCATTATGATACATGTACAGTACATGGGTAAACAGTGTTGGTCTAATGATTTTAAATGTTGAAGAGAATGGAGGTGGAAAGTGTACTGAAGGAGGACTTCATATAGAGGAGGATGAGGGATTCTTCTGGGAATACTGTGTGAGATGTTTATACTGCAACATTCCTTTCTACAGTCTGATGTTATTCACACAGTAGTTACTGTGTCTTCTACTGATTCATCTTTGGTCTTACGACTTCTAAACAATCTCCTTTAAGAAAAGTTTCTCCCTTCATTTCAGTGAGAAACAAGAGGCAATGCAGTGCAAGAATAATTCATGAGGCTTAATTTAGAAATTTAGCTCGTGCTGCCATAGCGGATAGAAACCTGATAACAGTACAGCCAATGAGCATGAGCTGAATAAAAATAGAAGACATTAAAAACAACAAGTTAGTGCATGTAGAAATTACTATTTGATGGAGCCACTCACATATGCTTCTGCAGCACACACAGTGAGGAGTACTCAATAATTTGTATTTTTTTCCTCCAGCTTCAGCTTGGCTTGGACTTTCTGTGTTGCAGCAGCTGCAAAAAACTATATGTGGAGCATAATGATATGATCAATATGATGAAGTTTCATTCATCACATGTTTTCTATGCAAAGTATTGGAACTGAATGAACTTGAATGAGACATTTGAATCTGACACACAGAAAGCATGAATATGTACACAAATATAAACATACAATATATTAATTTATAATAGACACACATAAATTTACTTTATTGTACACAGTATTGCAGCTACCTAAATACTGTACATTGTGCAGAATTATAATTTATGCACTATAAAAAATGTTAGAGATATCATCTGTTAGCGGTTAGGGATATCATATTTTTGGCATGATTGTGTAGCAGTGTTCTTTCTTTCGATCTTTACATATGTGCTGTATGTGGTATTAAGAGTATTATTAATTTCCTATTATGTTTTCGAGTGCTATGAGCACGTGTTTTGATTAAGATTTCAAAGTTTGATTTTAAAATTATTTTGCATATGACAACTTGTTTTCCCTCCAACTTTGGATGTGCAATTACACAATTGTTTCCCATGTGAAAATGTATTTTCAGAGATCAGTCACGGGTCAAATTGTCATTTTCAAAAGGGATATTAAAACCAATCCGTGTTTTGAATTCACGTGCATGCATTCACATACTGTCCGCCAGTCCCATGACATAAATGCTGAAAAAATAAAATTAAGGTAAAAGGTCTTCAAACAGATGCAACCCCCTGAAAAACTAACCCTGGCTCTATTCAAAGTTAAAAAATACACCTACCAACACCTCTGAAGCTGACTAATTAACACGTATCTTATTTGTTTAATCCACATATGAGCAGAAAGATTAAAAAAAACCTGGATGAGGAAACAGGCCAAGCTATGCACACTGGCTTAAAACAAACCAGTGGCTGCTCATCAGAAAACACTGAACTGGGTCCCATTTCCTCAGGCTCTGTCCAGGCTCCAGTCCATTTGCTGTAGGGTCTCTCTTTCATTTTTTAATGGAAGACGTCCACCGAAGGCTCCGGTAACATCTTCATGTGTCTTTTTGTAAGCTTTATCTCTGTTCCTTGTTTGTCTCCCATCTCTGTCCTCTTTTATCTCTCTTCCTGCTCAGTTTAGCAGCTCCCTGCTCCCTGTGATAGATGGAGGCTCCCCCAATGCCGACCCCTGGCATCTGGATCACAGCCATAATGACAGGGCCAAGCGGTGCTAACATGCCTCAGAGAAAGGTCAATAGACCTGAATGGCAATACAGATATCGACAGTGTCATCTATCAGAGGTTGGAGGGGCTCGACAACGGCATGACAACAATTGACTGTACATCAGTCACTCCGGGATCAATTGCAAAATCATTTCTGCATCATTTTCAGGTGCAGGGAAATCAAAGGGAGCAGCCTCTGCACCCTTAAGGCACAAGACATATGACAGGCTTTCACCTAATCAGACAAACTGCACAAACACATTACCTTCATTATACATACAGGAGCTATGAAGGATTTTTTTCCTTCCTCGATGTGCATTATTTATTATGCTACATGAAGGGAACTTCTTCAGTGTGGTAGACATGCAGGGGAGCTGGGTGTTTCATGTTGAGCATGGAGCTGGGAGTCTTGGAACCCATTCTGAGTATCAGGTGTTGTGAAGACACTACACTACAACTCGTTTCATTAATTCACATGGCCCGTTCCTGTGGTCACACGCAGGCACAAGCACAAAGACATGCACACATGAAACAGTTCACACACACACACATATACACACGCTGCAGAAAATATCAGGAATGTTGTGCATACTCATTATCTCGTACTGTACTGTAAGTCTTTCTTTGGAAAAATCCTTTGACACACAGGAAGTCTTGCAGTTTTTAGGCTTGTTTGGAAGAAACAAAAAGGTAAACCAGGTTGGTACAATGATCAGCAATTACCACAGAAAGAGAAAAGAACAAATTACTACTTGATGAAGAGGAAATACCTTTAAAGGGGAACTCCAGTGATGTAGTTTTGCATTTCCATGAAGTGGGAGGACTCACAAGAGTGAGATCATAAAAAGAATGGTCAAAAGCTGTCGAAGCTGAAGAGGCATTGATATCCTGACTTTTAGACCCTAGTTTGGGTCAAGCTCCAATGAAGCTGGATCCTACATTTCCCATAATACAACCAAACATATCTTTTCGTTAGACACTGCCTGTCTGGTAAATGTCTCTCTCTCTTTCAATCTTGACACACCCAGTTTGTAATGTAGGCTTTCTATTATGAATTTGCAGGCCCATACTGAGACAATTACAATATCCTCTGATGACATCATCAGGGTTATAGAGTTGCAAAGTGGGAGGGGCTGCTGGTTCCAGAAACGTTTTCCCCATTCTGTATTCTCATTTCAAAAGTTTCTTTAAACGATATCTTAAATGTTACTAAACATGGGACTGTCCCAGACAATGTAATGATCATATGAGTGTGTGTTATGGCCTCCAGTTTTAATTATTTCAACTTTTTTCCTGAGAAATCATGTTTTGTACGTCCTTTTGGCATGGCAGATGGTTCTAAATACTACAATACCTGTGAGCCTCGGCCGCCTTTGCTATGGAGACGCGCAAAACAGAGGGCTAGCAAATTCAAAATACTTTGCTGTAGTGAGCAAAACACAGCACCACAGTTGCTGTATTAATCCAAAATTGACCCAAAATTTGAAAGTTAATTGATTTAAGCTGCAGACTGTAAAATCAGTTTTGTCCACACTGAAATCTTTAGTTTTCATCCACTGTTAGCAGTTCACGTAACAGAATTTTTAAGCTTGTTGATTGGATATTTCTCGCCGATATGTACCTTGAAAGTCGTAATTAACTTCTCCCCCGAAGTATTTATGTACACAAGCTTGTAAACTTGACTTTTTAATCAAAGAACCAGATATTTTCTAACACAGTTGTTAATCTTTTGTACTGATGACTCAACTGGGAGAATGTTAGTGTTCCGACTGTGAGTCATGCAACATTATCTGTAGGAAAAATGAATGGGACTTTTACTTCCAGAACCAGGGGCTCCTAACTTAGCTCCTCCCACTTCACAACTCTATTTTGTCAGACTTAACAAAGCTCCTCCAGGGCCACAGAAGACATACAACTGTTGCCATGGGCTTAGTAGCAATCTCCATGATGAGTAACTAACCATTATTTGTAAAATCAGTTAGTGAACATTTTTGAAAAGCAAAATAAGCATGTTAAGCATACTCTATCTGCATATCTATCTTTTTAACCAAAATCCCATGGCATAATTTACTACAAAGAATTATACGGATATACAAATCTGCTCATTGGAGCAGTTCCACTGAAATAAATTGATTTTGCTCCGAAATTTTGTGACGAGGCCCTAACAATTCTTTTGACCAGGAAATACAAGGCAACTGAATGTTCATTGTGATGTATCTATTTAAACCAAGTTTCAAGTCAGCAAGCTCATTGCCATAGCTTGCGGAAATGAATAGAAACTAACTTCTGCTTGGAAGGTAGGATAAAGTCATGGTATGCTTTGGAAAACAGTCAGCAGTAATAAAAATTATGTAGTTAATGGGCTAAAATGGTTAAATAGGCTGGAACATACAAAATCGGTGGTATGGCCCTTTAAATGCTGAAAAGGGATATGTTTTTCAGTGAGCTCACATCCACAAATACAGATACCTGCACATGTCTGACAGGCTCAGGGAGGTGTCCAAACTGAGACTGTTCCTCTGGGTGTTATTATCTCCACACAGAGGCGCACTGAGAAAATGTCTGAAAGCTGCTCCTAATCATGCTAAGTGTGACTAACCAACCTTGGCCACTGTTTCCTCAGGACACACACGTACAGACGTATGGCTGTGATGATATACCGTTACAAGCAGACATTTAGTCCTCTGTCACTGGTGTGATGTGTGGACCTATCTACTCCAGCAGGTACAGTAAGTATGCTGTATAGTGCAAGGGCTACAGCTAGCCACAAACACTGCAAAGGACATCGTTTCTGTGATTGCAGCATTAAGAAGGAGTACAAGCAGATTGGAGGCAAGACAAGTTCTAGGACATATTAGGACATTACATTCACTATAGGTTTGTGTCATTTAATGTGCTATATGTTGAGACAAAAAATCTCATTAGGTCCACTCTAATGAGGTCCACTCAGTTTCTTTTTCTTGTTTTTTTTCCTCACAGCCTTCACTGGCAGATGGATTTTACTCAGTTGTTATAGAGATGGCTCGGTTGTCATCACCTGATGTGGAATCATTTGAATTGTCTAATGTCCAGTAAATAAATCCAATCCTGTCCACCATCTAAATGATTGAAGTTGGAGAATGTTAAACATATTCTGGCCTATCGTTAAACACGACTCAACAGGCAATTCAATTGAATTCAAAAACTTTATTAGACAACCGATGTATGTTTGTGCACCAGTGATTTGATTTAAATGACATGACGTTATGTTATAGGACCCGCTAGTCTCAATAGCACTATCAATAAGCTTGGACCTTATTGATTTTCGGGTTTTGAGAAATTTGGAACCGGGTTCTTATAGAACCGGGTCTCGATCCCCATCCCTACACATGTTATTTATGTTTTTTAGATTTACATGAATATAATACTGAGTCAGGTCTACCTTGCCAGACATGCCATGCATAAACTACACTACAGCATACACTACATTATGGACTGAGTTAAAATCAGAAGAAAGAAGAGCTCAGGCCAAGCTTAAACTCCTTCAATGTGGATTACAGCTTTCCCCTTCCATACAGCCTGTCAGCCTTATCTCGGCTTTGACACAGAATGGAAACAGTATTCAAGAAGACACACTAACTGCTAATCATGACATATATTTTCCAGCTTTAAAGCTCAAAAGAAAACATGCTTAATGTAATATGTGATTTTATAATCAGCATCAACATAACTAGAAAAATATGCTCTCTTTCTTCAGCGACAAGCAGCTGACAGACAAACAGTGATTCCATTAGGATTCTGACGTCTAATATGCTGAGCATTATATTTCTCATTTCATCAGGGCCAAGGGATGGGGTCATTACAAAATGGTGTAATTAGTGGGGTTTGGTATAAAAACAGGCTCAGGAAAGCACAGTGCCTGATAAGATGCCAATAAAGAGCAGAGGCGCAGCATGTTAACACCAGCTATGAGGGACATAATCCCCCTTTTAGATTTGAAGAGAAACACTTAAAGACCAGCCATCGCAGCTACATCCTCTGGTGTTTTCATAAACTTGCAGCCACCCCGAGCCGTCCGTCCCCTCGCTGGGCCTGGAGCCATGCCAGGCACAATATTGTTTCATTTCTCACCGAGACTCCAGAGGAAAGAGGCCTTTTCTCCTCCTGCCTCACACTCACAGATTTACAAACTCTGTTCTTTATCTCAGCTTTATGCACTTGCACGCAGACCTAACAACAAAAAAAAAAAAAAAAAAACTTATTTCAGGTCCATGTTGGGCTTTGCAAGCTTGTTTTCTGTCATCACTGAGTACATATGCTCAAGTTAGGAGTACCACGTTTACACCCCAAGGCAGTCAACCAGCTCGGCTCATCACCTTGTTTGTACGAGCAGTGCTGGCAGCAGTCGCCAGGCTCTGTCTTTTGTTTCCTGTTCCCCCCTCAGCATCCTGTTATCTGCTTTGCATGCAATAGCCTTGTCCTCAATAGGCCTGTTGTCCTGATTAAGCTCTAACCGTCCAATTAGCTCTGCCTACTCATGAGCTCCAGTGAAATGTTCTGAGAAACTGTTTCGGTAACACTTTACTTGAGGAGCATGGTTATGCATTACAAGCAGATTATAGATCCATCTGAAGCAGCGATAGTGTTCTGTCCTCTAGACCCTAAACAAATCTGTGACTATGACATACCCCAGCACACTCCACCCCAAAAACTATGAGGCAATATCACGTTCACCCCCCAACAACCTCCCATCCCCCTGACATATACATACAGCAGTAAACTTTCAGTAGTGTGGAGTAAGAAAATGTCTGAAAGCTGCTCCTAATCATGCTAAGTGTGACTAACCAACCTTGGCCACTGTTTCCTCAGGACACACACGTACAGACGTATGGCTGTGATGATATACTGTTACAAGCAGACATTTAGTCCTCTGTCACTGGTGTGATGTGTGGACCTATCTACTCCAGCAGGTACAGTAAGTATGCTGTATAGTGCAAGGGCTACAGCTAGCCACAAACACTGCAAAGGACATCGTTTCTGTGATTGCAGCATTAAGAAGGAGTACAAGCAGATTGGAGGCAAGACAAGTTCTAGGACATATTAGGACATTACATTCACTATAGGTTTGTGTCATTTAATGTGCTATATGTTGAGACAAAAAAATCTCATTAGGTCCACTCTAATGAGGTCCACTCATTAGTTTCTTTTTACTAATGATAACTGATTTAATGAGCCATTCGCAGTTTCATTGTACCGGCCGTGTGTACTTAGACTTGCATGGCTTAATCTTTGAGACAAGCATATGCTACTGGCAGGATCAACCAGAAAAGATTGATGAAAGATTGCAAGCATGCAGCTGAGAGTAGCAGTAGCAGAAACACTACCTCTACTACTTGCAAGTTAGTAGTTTACAGTGCTGATCAGTGATATGGTACATTTAGTGAAAATTTACAAGCTGAAATGAGGGGTTAACTTGTGCCACTGCCCTATTTCCAAACATCAATGTGCATCAGCTCTTCAGAAAAGAAGCAATTTTATCCCATTGGCTACCAAGATCGGCACATCCCAGCTAGTATTCCTTGACTACTACATATCTACTACCGCAAGACCACCAGTGGGTGTTGCACTTATTCTTCCAACAATTCAAGTCCTCTAAACTAAACAACAAAAGAGATTGTACATCATTGCCCCCACAAATGACCCATATGTGCCGTGGTGGCCTAGGGATTAAGGCACCGAGTAGGCTTGGGCGGTATCACAGTATTACAGTATACCTGGGTATTTAGAAATCACAAAGGTAGTTGTTGTTCTGTATTTTCAATACAGTCAAAAATACAGACGCTCCTCTTTCTATTAAACTGATACGGAGATGCTGACCTTTGCTTCTGAGAAAGGACAGTTATTTAAACAGCCACAAGAGGTTGCATGTTAGGAAAACTCAAACAGGTTGTTTTTAGTGTTTGACAACCAATGCTGTATTTTTTCTGATGAGGAGAGTCTGAACAATTTTATCACTGTACAATATAAGGGTGAAATTATTGGTCCCATCTTCTCTAATGTGATGAGTTACTGCTTTCCTCTGTTTTATTGTAAATTAGATTTTTGGCTATTTTCTGACATTTTATGGACTAAACAATGAATTGATTAATAACAAATAATTGACAGATTAATCAATAATGGAGCTTAACGTTAGTTGCAGCCCCAATACAATATTTCTCTGAGTCTCTGAAGACGCCTATATGATCATTTTTAACAAAATGTTTTGACAATTATACCATAACCCATGAATGCAGGATTATTTCATATACCACAGACAGCATGGGTGGATTTAGTAAACTGCTGATACAACTGCAAGCTGTAAACTCAGGCGTTCAGCAAGTTCTTCATTTGTCAAGTGAGTGAAAGCTTTCCCTTTATTCAAACGTTCACAACACACTCTGACAAGGCTGTGCCGCCTCTGTACGAGATGGTACGTACATCTTCGTGGTCAGAGAATCATTTTTACTTGCACTTGAGTATGTCCAATTCATGCTACTTTCTCATCACTTTATGAACCGAGGTGAACAGGGAAAACACATCTAAGGGCCATTTTCAAATTGATAATAGCTTTGCTGAAAAGTCATCAAGCTGAACAGGAAACATTTTGCAAAAAATAAAACAAAATCATGTGCAAAAAGAGATATATGATGTTTGAACTTATACAAGGTTATTGGCTCATAGCCTCAAGATTAAGCTATTGCTCTGGAACATTCTAGCGCAATAGCAAACAGAAAAGAGATTAAAGATCAACCCTGTCTTTGACCTCTTTCCAGTTTAAACCAAGGAGAAAAAGCTCTACAAGTCAGAACTGAAGCAGTGGGGTTGGTTTAAAAGATAATAATAACAACAATAATAAAGTTTTTTTTATAAAGAACTTCTCAAAACGTGGTTTACACAAAACAAACAACAAAAACAAAGATACAGGAATAAAATCTTCTAAAATCATATTACTGAATCACTGCCCAAAGCCCATGCAATCTATAACTGACCATAAATACTGCCACTTAACTCATACATTACTATGCAAGCAATGATCTGCATATATGATCTGACACTAAGTTTGATCTGCATATATTTGTTATGACTGTATAAGTAGGCATAAGTGGCACAGATCAGGGACCTTAGCATAAGCCTTGATGTGTGCATTTTAAAAAGTGACGGATCTATAGCTTGCACAAGTGAATGGATCTTTATCTTTCTTTAACAATAGAAAAATGATGACAATATCTGAGCTGAAATAGAGATCACCTTGGAATGGCAGAGATGGCCATGGCTAACATTTGTGGTTGTAGAAGGACCAAAGGGATACATAGAAATCAAATATATTCCTTTTGTCAAATTATTTAAAGAAGGCAAACAGATAAAATTCTATATTAATAACGAAAAGTTAATGATTCTTATTCTTTTTCTCCATTTTCCGACTCATACAAATACAAACAGATCCTACTATTTTCTTCTGTTCATCCCCTGCAGGATCTACACATAAATACACAAACATGTTTATTTGTGCTTGTATATTCCATGTTTGTGTTCACTTTCCTTATGGATTATTCTTTTGGATGATTTCTGTCTTCGTGTGAGGCTCTTTTGTTTGCTCTTAAATCAGACACTCAGTCCCTGTGGCTGGATGACAGTAGCCAGGTTCCTATACTAGTATTTTTATGCAAATTATGATGACTTGAATAATAAATGCTGAATGGAAACTGCATATTTGAATTAAAAGTTAGGAAAAATGTTCAAGTTTCTACAGTTGCTTGAGGGTAAAAACATTTATAATGCTAAATTGCAATGGAGACACATTTGTCAAATATAGTGACATACAGAATGTTTGGCATATTCAGTCTGATGAATAGTTTAACGGCTGTTTATGACTGCTAAAATGTGGTTTTGGACACAACATGGCAAAACCTCCCTGTAATGTTAGTATTTAAGTGGATTTCTTTGTTCATCTCTCTGGACTGTGTGAAATACGGCTATAAAAACATTGACTGCTTCTTGACATGAATGTGTTTTTGACAGTCAGGAAGCTAGTTTAGATTCCTCAACTCAGTCATATCATTTTTTGTGACATAATGATGCTCATTACGGAGCTTAGACGCTAAGACATCAGGCAGCGGGAAAATAAGGGAAGAAGCCAAGCAAACTATGTTGCCTTCAAAGTCACTCAAAATCATGGTCACAGAGTGGCAGTGAAACAAGCACAGTGTTTTGTGATAAGCTGCATGCAGCTGGGTATTAAATAGCCTCACTCAGGATTAGAGGCTGGGATCTGTGGCGTGGTAAATCTGTGCTTTACTAACTGAGCTCAACTCCAAATGATGCAGCAGTCAGGCTCAAAGGGCCTTCACTGCTGGATCCCAGCTGCAATTGTGATGTGTACTGTCAGAAATTATTTTTGGGACCTACCACCAGTCTAACAGAGAGTGACGTTTGCTTGCTCCTCATCATAGCTGAAGTAATTTTTGGTTGTATAACATTCAAGCTTTCACTCAACATACAGTACAGTATGCTGCTGCCACAAGAGCATTGTAAATAGATCGCACCAAGGCAGTGTTATAGTTTGAGGTTTTGTCATATTTCCTGTTTTATTTTGTAGTATTCTCCTCCCCTTGTGGTTTTACTTCCTGTCTTTGTTTGCTTTCCCTCTAGTTTTGATTTTTGGCCCATCCTTGATTGTTTGCACCTGTCTCGTTGTCTCACCTACCTAAGGGTATTTAGTCCGGGTCTTTTCCTTTGTTCACTGTTGGATCATTCTGTCATAAGTGGTGCAGTATGAGGACCCAAATGCAGAAGACCAGGAAGCGGTATGAGGATGAGGTAGCCGGATGACTACAGTATTTATTGGGTGATGTAGCTTACAGGCAGGTAGGCAGATACAGGTCCAGGTAAGGGGAAACATGTTACCGGCTGGCAGTGGTTGAAACAAGGAAATGAGTCCAACTAGACTAAACAAATCTGACAGGGAGCATGCAAAGTTCAAAGTCCAGAATTCAGACACAGTCCAAGGGAGACAAAGAATCCATACAAAAGAACTCACGGTAAGAAATGCCGGGTAACTGGACACGGGAACAAGGCACAACAAAAACACACAGAACAGTGACGCACACGACAGGAACACAATGATCCAACAATGAACAAAGGAAAAAGACCCGGACTAAATACCCTAAGGGAGGTGAGACAACGAGACACAGGTGCAAACAATCAAGGAGGGGCCAACAATCAAAACTGGAGGGAAAGCGAACAAAGACAGAAAGTAAAACCACGAGACACACAAGGGGAGGAGAATACTACAAAATAAAACAGGAAATATGACAAAACCTCAGCCTGTTTACCAGCCAGACTCCCGGCCCACTAGCAACCAGCCAGACCCCCAGCCCACTAGAACCAAGCCTGACTCACTGCCTGCTAGCCCTTTATCAGTCAGGCTTGGTTACGTGAGCCTGCAATCTGCCTGTCCCGAACCGGTCCCAGTTCCAAACCCATACCAGCATGCTGGTCCCCAGCTCATATCCCTGCATGCTTACCTCCTGCGTGCTAGTCTCCAGTCAGCATCTGCAAACCAGGTGGTACCTCAGTCTGTTGCTGTCTTGGCGCCTTCTGGGAAACCCCCCAGGAGGAAGCGTGGCTCCCACAGCTGCTCGCCTGCACCGCTGCCCAGTGCCCCAGAGTCATCGCAGCGGCCTCCAGTTCCTGCTGGATCGCAGCAGCCTCCAGCTCCTGCTGGATCGCAGGACTCTCCACTGGATCACAGTCGCCTCCTTTCCCGGCTGGATCGCAGTCGTCTCCTTTCCCGGCTGGATCGCGGCAGCCCCCTGGACTCCCAGCTGGATCGCAGTCGTCTCCTTTCCTGGCTGGATCACAGCAGCCTCCTGGACTCCCTGGTGGTGTGTGTGTGTGTCGCTGTTCTGTGCATTTTCATTGTGCCTTGTTCCCGTGTCCAGTTACCCGGCATTTCTTAACGTGAGTTCTTTTGTATGGATTCTTTGTCTCCCTTGGTCCGTGTCTGGATTCTGGGCTTTGAACTTTGTATGCTCCCTGTCAGATTCGTTTAGTCTTGTTGGACTCGTTTCCTTGTTTCAACCACTGCCAGCCGGTAACCCGTTTCCCCTTACCTGGACCTGTATCTGCCTACCTGCCTGTTACCTGTTTATTGCCTGTCTGCCTACCGGTCTGTCTGCCTGTACCTGCCTGCAAGCTACATCACCCAATAAATACTGTAGTCATCCAGCTACCTCATCCTCATACCGCTTCCTGGTCTTCTGCATTTGTGTCCTCATACTGCATACTTACGACAGGCAGAGCCAAGCAAATGAACAGCAATGAATTAACATTAAAGTCCCAGACAGTCAGCTTTGCAAGCGGCTCTGTGAGGCTGTATTTAGGTACAGCACTGCTTTGAGCTAAATGCTAATGTCACAATGAAAATGTTGTGATGTTGTCTTAGTTTAACTTGTTATCATATTAACATTTGCTAATTAGCAGTTAATTTTGCAATGTTTGGTCATAAAAAAAGCTGGAGCCCCAGAATAAGCATGGCTAAAAAATATAATTATTCAAACTTTTCTTCAGTACTTTTCTTTTTTTGTTATTTGGCATTTTATCTTTATTGGATAATGGAAGCTGAGATAAAGCCAGGTGAAAAAGGTTTACAGACACAAACCAAAAGCCGTGACATGACAACACCCGACATGACAACAGCACTTGAGAGGATGATGGAGTGAAGAAGAGTTGCTGTGTTGGAGCAGAGGTCCAAACATTGAAACACTGTGGTCTGCAGCCACACCGACTAAGCACTGCTTCTTATTGATGATTGGCTCATTAGTTCGAGGGACCCTCGGCCCAATCACTTCCTCTTCTGCCTCCTTTAAAGATACACTGATAATACGATAACCAACATATTTATAAAGACGAGAAGAACAAAAAGCTAGTAGAAAACAGCACTTGTGCTGTAAAGTGGAGACATACTGTACAGTCACTTTAAAAGTTTGAACTAAAAAAACGTTACATATGGCTTTGCCTGCTTACTTCTTCTACAGCAGCCTTCCTGTGTATTACTGTAAATTGGTCCACAGTGCCCACTACACGGTCAGAGAGCAATGACAACTGCTACACAGACAAGAGCGAGTGTGTACACATTAATTGTTAAGGACAGCGCGCACACACCCACACGGGGCGGCTGTGGCTCAGGAGCTGGTCGTCCACTGATCACAGGGTTGGTGGTTGGATCGCCACCTCCTCCCGTCCACATGTCGAAGTTTCCTTGGTGTCACTGAACCCCAAATTGCTCCCGATGGTTGGCCAGCACCCTGTGTTGTAGCTTGCACCATCGGTGTGTGAGTGTGTGCGTGAATGAGCAGCAAAACCTTGTGCTATATACAGTAAATGCAGTCATTTCCCCGCAGAGAAGATGGCACATGGCTGCACGGTTAGACACCAGTTGCCATGTGTCCACCTTATTTGATCCAATTATAGCAGACAAGGGGTTGGGAAATGGGGTGCTGGGAGTCTCTTTGATATATGGGGGCAAAAGTGGGGTAACAGTGTCCCCTAACCCTATTTCCATGAAGGACCAAAACTGCAGGGAGCAACAAACATCAAGGTAGATGTAGGATTAGAGTCAGGATACTTTTACTGAATGACCGGTTTAAGATGCCAAGATGCTTCACAGAATGAATTAGAAGGTCTTTTGTGCACACAGCTGTGAACATTTTGAATGACATGTGATACTTGCCTGTTTCCTGAGATATTTCCTGGGTTGTGTTTTCAAAATAATTTGTGAGGTCCTATTTTATATGTATTCTATTTGCCTTTGCTAATTTTAAAGGTTTCATTTCATATTTATCGCCTGTATTTCTTAATTGATTGATTGCATTAATATATTGTTTGGAATTTAGTGGCTAGGCTGGCTCCTGAGCTACACTAATGTCCTCTTGGAACAAATGTCTTAGTTTGTGTGTTACTACTGCTGTGGCATTATGTCTTCTGCTGTCCGACTTGAGTATCTTTTGTTATTATTATTATAGCATCTTTGAAATGATACTGATGGCATAAGTTTTTGTTTGTAGAACAGTAAAATGAGTGGGGTTTATGTGCTGTTTTCACCGTATTCATCATCATTCATCATTCAGTGTCCAATCAGGAGCGCCAAACTTAGAAATTTTTAAACATGTGGCCTAAAGTACTATCTTTTCAGATTTGAAGTCTAGAACCAAAAACTAATTCAATCTACTGACTATTTTATGACTCATGACAAGAGATATTTGTTCACCCTTGAGTTGGTTGACTGATCTTGATACTGGGACTGACAAGACTAAGAATGAATTTGAAATATATTTTTTAAGACGGAATTGCAGGGTTTAGGGTTTAATTCCCTTGTAAAGAATGGAAAGAAGGCAGTTTAAGGAACAGGGAGATATGAAAAACTGCTTACTGACTGTAATCAGTTGAGTCTTAGCCTAAAGAATCAATGTCAATTAGTGTAAATTGATGCAGATCAATAGTACATCAGTACATCTTTTCCAAAAGAATAAGATAAATCACTGCAGCTGTTGGATTTTGCTGTAGTCATGACTGAATTATTGAAAATATATATGCATCCAAGTCAAGTCAAGGTTGACTTCAAAACAAGAATCCTTTGCAGTTTTTTTTAAAACTGGCTAAATGTTGTGACACTAAAGAAGCTGAAAAAACCCGACAATCTCAGTAAGAGCAAAAAGACACAAAATGTGCCACGTGTACTTGAAGGTTTCATGCAGAAGGAGACCTCAGATGAGCAAAAGCAAGAAAAGAACAGATCAAATTAAATCTCAACACCAACTTTATGCACAATTACCACAGAACAGCTCATGTAATGAAATCAAAGTGACTTTTTTGTTGCGAAAGGTTAACGGTTGAATTTATGTCAGAGACTTTAAGATTACTGACCATCAACGTCACACAGTAATGACATTAGCCGCTGGTTTTGCCTGATCATGCACTACTGTACCATTCAGCACATCAGTCAAGTCAAATGAAAAGCTTCCAAATAAAGCGTACATAAACACACCCTGCTCACATTTACACACATACCATGCATTAAAAATAAATATCTGCAGGATATCCAGTGTCCGGAGAACTCATTAGACTATTTTTGTCATTTTGTGATCATTCCACATCTTTTTATCTTTACAAGTGGAGTATGTTGACTCATTTTCATGCTTCATTTATGATTTGAAAACAGCCAGCAAAGCCCCTGTAAATCCCTTCATTCTGTCAGCGAGTGACTCACACTGACTCGACAACACACTTCATTTGGTGATCATCTTGGCCATCATTATAGGCCAAACAAACAAACCCCACAGTGTAATGGATTAGATATGCAGCAAAAACTGGGCCAAGTGGGGCGGGTGGAGTTGGGGTGGGTGGGTGGTGGGTGGGGGTGAGAGATGCTGTGAAGTGGCATAACTGCGCGGTGGAAAAATCCTTTGAAGGTGTCAGAGCATGGACAAATTAGAAACCAAGACAACTCCATCCCACCCGATTCTAATAGGAGACAAAAGGAACATTAAGTGATGCAGATTAACATCACATTCGCAGGAGTAATAACCATGATCAAAGATGGAGAAATGGGGCTTTTGGAAAACATCTCCACTTAACTGCGGCTCCTGCAAAAAGCTGGGGGTCGTACAGCTGTCACCACTCTCTCGCTGTCTCCCCGCCGCCACCCCTTCCCCCTCTTTCCCTTCTTTTATGTGTCGCGAGTTTGGTTCTTAGGTCTGCTGTACTTCCAGTACATTTCCTATGTCAAATCCAGTCAGGTTCCTTGGTTAAAGATACACTTTTGATTCTGTTGTGGAGACAAATAGCGCGCCCAAAATTTCTTCCAAGTCAAAGATTTTTTCATCAAAACAGTTAGTTGGTACAAATGCTGGGATTTGATTGTCAGTGTTGGGTAGAAACGCATTAACATAATAATGTGTTACAGTAGCCTAATAGAATTACTTTTTTCAGTAAGTGAGTAGTGAAAGATACTTGAACATTTTGGGGATCGGCTTGTTTGGAGCTGGACAGGGGGATTAATATCAGTTTGGCCTCTTTGTTGAGGGGAGAGACTGGTGGGACATGGCGCAGAGGCTGGAGGTGTGGGGAGGCGCCTAGGCTCCACCAAATGAGGAGGAATATGCTCTCCCTTAACCCCAGCGTTGTCTTATGTACATGTTTGTTCTTAGTGGTTTTCTGATGTTAGCCACTGGTAGCCTACATTCAGGACTCACTGGGTTTTGTACGGAGTCGGAGGTTGTGTGAACCCTGTAGCTTCTGTGAAGATGGGACTCAAGCTAGCTGCTGATGGCCAATAAATAACTCTTAACTGTCGTGACTGCTTGGTAAACCACAATGTCTTGTTTTCTATTTGCATATGTGATAAATATAGAAGATCCCATGTTTGACGGTGGGGGGTCTTTGGAGATGTTGCAACTTTGAACTTAGGTAGAATAATTAGTTCAAAGTTGTCCTATGAGTTTTGAAAATGTTAAACTGAGTTACGTTCACTGAACTTGAGAAAACAAGTTCAATAAATGTAGTCAACAAGTGTTTAGTCATACAAAGAAATATCAGAGTAAGATTTACATTTCATTTACATTGTCTTAGTTTAAAGCATCAGTTCTTCATTTGACACAAAGGACTTACACCTGTGGCTGCTGTTGGAGCCACGTTTGCATCAGAGTCAGTACAAAAACAACATCATCGCAGTTTGCACTGTTTTCATTGTTATGAAAAACAACCACGACTTAGCTTAATATATATTAAAGAGGTACTGCACACTTAAATGTGGTTTTTGAGCTGTAAACTAAATTATATGACTGTACTGTGATGAAACACATCAGTGCTGGTGGTAATATTGACATTCGTACCAAATTTATGAAAATCTGCAATTCACGGGTTGAAAATGGCTCAACACGCCATCTACTGTGTTAAATCACCCAGAACCTTCCAAGGCCCAGTGCTGACACAGAGTCGACCGTTTGGGACTAATTTACGTCATGACATTTAAAAAAAAAAAAGAGTGTTAATGCGAATCTAATCAGATGTGGGCGTCCAGCGTGTTTCCAGCGTGGACACGGAGAGTCTGACAGCAGCTGCTCATGGCTGGTTAGCTGCCTGTCGCTCAGCCTGGTGTCTTCTTCCCTCCCGCAGCACACACGAGGCCACGCCCCCTACAGTGTTTGTCCTATATGCTGGGCGGGAGGGAGCTAGCAGAATTTCAGGGTAAAGTTACACTTTAAAGACACACAACAAATTTGCATCATAAGTATGTTTTCATTAGTGTATAATCGCCTGAAAATAAGAATCGTTGAGCTTTCGTTACCTTAGAATGAGCCTTTATAGCTACAGAGGGAGCGGGTCCCTTTCCACGGAGGTCGCCATCTTGCACCGCCATGTTTCTACAGTAGCCCAGAGCGGACAAACCAAACACTGTTTTGAGGGAAACGTAATGCTGACTGAATTAGGTTTTCTATTAACATAATGAGGAAATGTTGTTAATTAGCGTTCAATGACAACGTATTTCATTTGTTTTCTGCAATACACAACCCACTCGTAGTGACTCCAGCATTATTCAACTGTTTTATGGTTATGCTATTGACATTTAACGGAAATCACGATCTTTCCCTAACTTTAACCAAAGTGCTTTTGTTGCCTAAACCTAACCGCAGGAGTCTGGACGAGAACCCTGGATTCTGGTGTAACAGTCCTGCACTTTGTACGCCCTCCAGCCCAACCACCTCCTTGTGAATCCTGCGCAGTACATAGCTGTGCTGTTTCATTCACTAAAAGAAACATAATCCAGGCAGCGATTACGTTGTCACCACAACATAATTAGGAAAATAATTATGTAATATACAAACGTAATTTCTAGGAGACACGGTTGGTTCTGGCTGATTAGTAAACTAATGTGATTACTTTTTCAATGAGTAATAAGTCGATTCTATTTAAGTCCCTTGCCCAACACTGTTGGTGATACCATTGAACATATGGTAACAGAATCTGAAAGTGTATGTTTAACGAAAAAACATCCGAGCGCATGCCATTCCGTGCTCTCTTCTATTGCATCAGGAAATAATCCCTGCTTAGTGACCTATAATGGTCTTAAAGGGTCAGTTCACCCTAATTACAAAAAAACTTCTAATGTTATTCAGCCATGCAGATAGTTGGTTATATTTAGAATTTAGCTTGTAGTGCTTACAGGAATGAAAAATATCATTTAAAAAATTCAACAGCTCAAGAAAAACAAGGTCACTGTTAATCTTCAGAGCAAACTGTCAACAGGTATCATAGGTCTGAAACTAACAATTATTTTAATTATTGATTAATCTGTTTATTTTCAGATTAATCTTTTGATTAACATCAGAGCATTTTCATGGAGCCCAAGGTAACATCTTCATGTTGCTTGTTTTGTGCGACCTAAAATCCAAAACCCAAACATATTCAGTTTACAGTGATAGAAATCTGAGAAACAAATGAAAACTGCAATAAAAACTGCTCACAAATGAATTTCTTTTCATCTCCATTGGATTAGAGCGGAGACACTAATCCCAAAGACAGATAAACAGATGAAACCAAAACAATATTTGTGGCTAGATACTGCTAGAGGTAAGTGAGAAAATGTTTTGGTTTGTTTTGTTTTTTTTGTAATTTGCGAGAACTGGTCCTTTAATGTCAGTTGTGCATTTCCACACGGAACAAGCATATTCTTACCTCTCTTTTCTAGCATTTGAAAATAGTTATTGAGCTCAGTGTACATACAATCAGCTGTTACTCCATCTTTCAGAGAGTGTAAAATGGCCTGAATGGTAAAGTAGGCTCTACAGTGTCCGATGGATGAACAACATAGTGCAGGTGAAGCATGCAAATGTTGGAGAAAATTATGCTGCACTGGCACAGGATGAACTAAACAGCATAATGGATCATCATTCTCATTTTCGTCCAAGAAACAGGCGCATGCAGCTCTGCCGCTTGAGCCCAGTGACTCATAATCCATGTCGTCTTTCATTTAGCGGGAAGAGCAGTTGGCGTATTGCGATATGGAAATAAGAGGAGCTGATCAAAGCTCTCCTCCCCTGGATGAGCTCCTCATCTGTCTCTCCAAGGACTCCCAGCCTGCCAAGCGCTGCAGCTCCTAATACAGACGTTTCAGCACTCATGCCCAACCACCCGCCATCATTAAAATTTCATACTGACACGCGGCATACACATTCCTGCGAGCCCTACAGGCTTCACTGTATCCACCTGACTGACTCCAACGCTCTCCCCTTCTCCCCTCCTCGCTCCAGTCGGCTGATTGGACTGGTCTGAGGTCTGAGGAGAGATGCATATCAGTGGATGACTGATTTATTAGGGCAGTACTGAGAGGGAGGGTGACGACGGTAGTGAAGCAGGAGGTCCAAATTTAGATATTTATCAGCTGATCTCAGCTTGTCTCATGCCTGCGAGAATCTGAAAGTGTGTTCAAAGTCTGCACAGAGAGTCTGCAGGAGGATGATGGACATATTTTAACTTTCTGAACAACTAAATGAACGGAAAACTGAACTCAACATGCCAGATGCAGCATTTTAACACTGATCTATAATCAGCGTATTGAGTTTTAAGTATGAGTATAATTAGAAGGGATAAAAAGATTTGTTCGTGATTTTAGTTTAGTTTAAATTTATCGGCCAATATTTGACTTCCACTAATGAATCAGTATCTAATTTATAGCTGCAGCTAATCAAACAATATGATATGCACGATCCGGGACATACTGGCTGTTACGAGCTTCTTTTTATCTTCATATTGATGTTTATACCCCTCATGTTCTCGACACACACATTTACATCAAAGAAAATGCCGTGTTTTTTACGGAACATACAAATATTTTATTTTAATTCTACATATTTAAATAAGTAATGTTACTGTTTTAGGATTTTTTTTAATGATTAAAAAGTTTAGTAAAAATCAGAATGCGTTAATTTCTTATGTCTTTCAAAGACATAGTCTCACCTTGAACCTACAGTAACTGATTTTTATGGCCACTTGGGGGCAAGTTGCCAAGTTGTAAACGCAACACTGACATCTCATCAAGGTGGCGTGGCAGACTTGTCAGCAAACAGTTGCTTATTTAAACATCCAGCAGTTACGGAGCAACATGATCATTTATTTGCAGTTGTGTTTGTGTCGGCCTGATGCATGTCAGTCCAATATTCACTCTCTTTCAGCACTGTCTTTGGTCTCCACCAGCTCCCGAGGGAAACAGCTGGCTCTTTAGCAGCTGAATGCTGCACTATGTTCACCAGCTGGTCACTAACTGAGTCTGTCTGGCAGTTTGGTGCTGTGCGGGTCGTGCACAGTGGGGTTTTTAGAGCTTTTTTTTGCTGAAATCAGCTGCCTGCTGCGGCCGAAAACGACGGTGTGAGAGCAGTGAGAGTGAATCAACAGTTAAATTGCGGTCTGGGCAGCGAAACAATGAGCTGAAACTCGCTATCAAGCTCCGGAAAGCCGAGGGTTTACTGCAGATTCAGGTGATAATTCTCTGTAGGTTCATCACGAGCGACCTTTTTCACATTGTCACATTGTTTTCACATCGTCATTTGATGCATTGTTAGTATAAAAATATCAATTATAGCAGCTTTAAATAATCAGTCAGATAATGGATAACATAGCAGTCGTATCTTTCAATAACAACATAAGATTCAATAATAAAGATAAGAGAACCACAGAGCTACTACAGCAAGATCTTTTTGCTCTCTCTCTCTTTCACCAAAGCAAGTGTTTTTCAGCCCATGACCTCTCGTGCAGTGAGATGTCACCGAAGCGTTTAAAGCCCTCACCATCCCCTGTCACACTCGCTCCTAGCCTCTCACAAATATTCCTGCAGCAGCTAAAATCCACGCTAGTCTTTCCAACTGTTCTGCGATTGATGCGCTGAGGAAAAGGAGGGGATGCCTGCTGTGATCAACATCATCTCCATGCAAATTCCCACCGCGGAGGGAAGAGGCACGTGGCACCTCGCTGCTCTGCACCCTTGCTGATTGTACTTGGGGGACACCAGAGAAGCGTTCCATCTTCCTCTATGTCGTTATTCAGGCATGGCAGAAATGAGCGCTGAGACGCCTCTGGTCCTATTGTCATTCAGCTGCAGTGTCAGGACAGAGGGGAAAGGAAATGATGCAGGGGCGCCAAGGCTAAATTTGTGTCATCTGCCAAAACTCTGTTCTAGCACGATACACCCCGTTTAACCAACTTGACTGGAAACAATTGATTTTGACCATTTTTACGGAAAGCAGCGGGAAGTTGGAAGCAATGAAGGGACATGAGAAAAGGAATGTTAAATAAAGAAAGCTCTGTCTCCTCTTTTTTTCCCCCCGCTCATGCTTCATACTTTACACTGTAGATATGATGTGGCTCTGTTCTGCGCGGGAGCCACATAAGAAATCAACCTGACACGTAAGGCAGCGGTGTCAGGTGTGAGGGGGGAGGTTGGCAAATTTAGTGGAGGATGGATGTCAAAACAGCTGCAGGATGATAATTCAGCAACAAGACAATGTCTCAAAAAAATTCTAACGGTGAAATATTTACTGTGCTGTGCACAATGATAGCAAATGTGCTCATAAAATAACCATAACCATTTCCCATTAATTACTTTATATACTACAGGCTAGCTTGTGAATTTCCCCCTAGGATCAAGAAACTCTTAATATATTTTGTATTATTAATCTGAATCTGCAAAGTAAACTAAAGTTATCAAATAAAGTAAAAAGTACAATATTTGCATCTATAGTAGAGTAGAACAAAGTATAAAACAGCATAAAATGGAAATACTAAAGTAAAGAACCTCAAAACTGGACTTAAGTGCAGTACTTGAGTGAATGTACTTAGTTACCTTCCACCACTGCATATGTTTTTTTATGAATTCCGACTAATCTGCGCCTGATTCATGTGTTGTGCTTTCTTTAGCGACGCCGCCATTACTGAGGTGGCACATTTGAACTAAACATATTTATACAGACAGTGAAAATACAGATATTTGGTGTATCGTGATCGCCAGTCGCCCACTCTCACAGATCAAATTAGCCTATGTAAATGTATTATTCAATTTGCTTTGCTTTCTTGGCTTTGGGAAAAAATAACATTAACATAGTGCTTTTGTCCAACCTTTACAGTGTACATTTAAAGTGTTGTGTAGTGAACCCTGTATATAATGTATATATACAGAACTTGCTATCTTATAAATCCTCAGACTTGTAATTCATGATTTGGTGGTCATTGTAATCAGTTGAAATACAACGTTTAATAAAACTCTGAAAAACATGACATTTTAAAAGTGACATTTTGGCCAGGAAGCAGAGGGTACCTTGCAGAGAGAGTAGGTCTGCGGGCCAGCCATGGCACACTGCAGGCGGCCATCATGGCGACGCAGACGTTAAGTTAAAGTGAAATGAATCTCACTGAGCACTTTTTTTCCCAAAGTTTATTGTTGGAGCAGCTAATACACAGCACAGCCCAGCATGGTTTTGGAGATTTGTTTGTTGTTTTCGTTTTGTAATTTACAAAAAAAATCAATTTTGTAAATTTGAACACTTGACTAAAAATGAATAAAGGATGCAATATAAGAGAGCGTTAAAACTACATTTAGACCTTTGTGTTGGTAAGTAAAATTTACAAAAAGTTTTGGTGCATTGAAGGCACTGGTCTGTATTTCGAAAATCCTGGTAACAGCCCTGACTGCAGCTACACTGATGTAAAGCTTCAGAAACAAATGTGACGGCAGCTCTCTGCAGTGGATTGCAGGATAGTGGATAGCGCAGCAACAAACACACTTCTTCTTTCATTTCAAAACCGCTGACTGCTTTTACTGAACCATAAAATGCCAAGAAAGAAAACTCATGAAAGGCCAGTGAGTTTGTTGAGACATCATCAATAGTATAGTATAGCAGCACCATTTAACATAATGTGGCTCAGACTGGGCACTGATACTCATTATGGGCTGTGTCAAGGCTCCAAGGGAAATCAATACATGCATAAATTGGTCCAAAAGGAAAAATGCTGAACATAACTCCTGACAAAATAAGACATTAGAGCTTCTGTACAGTACATGTACACTGGACTGGCAGGTTGGAATATTGTTGATGCCTCCATGCACATAGTGCTCTGCATAATCAGCAGCAGACATGCTGTAGCTGCCCAGTGTAATTTAGGATTGCTATTTAAAAATAAAGACAAACACCGATGGTGCTCTATTGTGCAATCCTTCATTAAAAAGCAATAACAAGTGTAATCTGTTAATGATTTTCCCTCCTGTAAATGGATGTTTCTTTGTCTACCAAGGTCTTTCTGGAATAACATCCGAACAATGCCATGCATTGTCCTGCAAGGCGGAGGCGGATGATTGTGTACGTAGCGTTGAGGCTTTTAAAGAGCTTCTGGGAGCACATGACTGATTTGTGGGGTCCGAATGGAAAGGCAAACAAAAAACAAAGATGTGAACTTCCTCCACCAAAACCGCCAACTGCTAAGTCATGGGATCCTGTGGCCTTGAACACTAAGTCACTGTTTCCAGGTCAGCCTTGGTAAGTCCAGACTGCCCTAAAACTTTAATACTGTTAGTTTGCTGAGGAGATAACAACACTTGCCAACAAGCCATGTTTTATATCCACTTTCTTCTAATCAGGTTAAAAGGGCACAAGCTTATTTTACCATGATGTGACAGATAGTGAGCAAATGTCATGCTGGGCTACCTGGAATTGACCTTTTACTGTTTTTCATATCTTACAAAGATGCACCGCATAAAAATGCATTCTCAATTATACTGGCCAAAGTATGAAGGTATGATGGAAAACCAGTAGGGACGATATGGCCTAGGATTATTTATTATAATGGGACATTTTTTTCAGTACTTCCCAGCAGTATGGAACAATAATTCCTAATGATATAATGAATTAAATGAATGCGACCTGGATAAGTGGCAGAAAATGGATAGATGAATGAACCAATTCAAAATAACGTATTCATTTAAGTTCATTTAAGTTTAAAATCGACACTTGTCCATCACGAGACGATGAGCTTCCTAGCTGCTGTAGCTGCAGTAGTGACGGTGTTTGCTGCAGGTCTGATGGTTCTGACTGAAACTCCACAAAAAAGGATTGAACAGCCTTCTGCAGCACAGTCCACAGTCACAGCAATCCAGGTTTACAGGTGTATAACACATACGGAGACATTTTATTACAAACATTACTGCCTACAGCAAGATTTAAGACTTTTGTCCATTTAATTCATCACGTTTTAATAACTTTTTATAATGCTGCTCATAATTTGTCTTTGGGTTTTGGTTTATTTACACCACCCAGTAGCAGCTGAGTCAGGTGTCCCATCAGCACCTGAATGCTACACACCACACCAGCAAATAAAGTCACGCATTCAACTGAATTTCCACACAATAATGATGCAACTTAACAAAAGTAACTGCAGGCATGAAGCTAAATCTCTTCAAGGTGACTTTCACGCAGTATGAAAATTACTGGGAATGTTTTTCAGCAGCAGTAATGTAAACATGGGTTCAAGTAATAAATTGGCAAAAACATTCTAAAACACTGCATTAATAATGTTGATTCATTGAGTTGACTGTATTTTACTACTCCACTGAACATTTAGGTGTGTGATGCAGCCAGCAGACACAAAGGAAACTTGACCATACCTGACAAAAGAGCTTAAAGACAAAAAGTTTACATCTACACGGTGTCTTTAGTTGGAAAATGGGTGTATTACTCAGTACAGATTTTGTCTGCATGTCATTTTTAGTGACCATGCTATTAAAGCATCTGACCATACTCTTCTTGTGAATGGCTCTGGATTATAGTGTCAGATGATGCTTATGGCAGAGTACTACACTGAAATCAAGGGAAGATCCAGCTCTTGATGGCGGGATAATCAGCCTCCAATCCCTCTCCTCTTTGATAGAGCCATGCAGCCCCGGGGCCTTGATCCAGTCCGAGAGCACTCATTAAAACCTCAGCAGAGAGTCCAGACAGGCCCTGGCACATCATGTTCTTCTGAAACTCCAGCCACAGTACCCTTGGTGGGAAGCTAGCACAGATTAGGACTTTTTTTTAGCCCAGCTTTGTGATGTTGAACGACCTTAAACTTAGAAAGGACATCTATTGGTGCCTTGATGATTCGTTTTTGAGTGATCATTAACCCTCAGTATTTCTCTTGAAGCTTTAAAAGAAGCAGCATCTCAAAAAATAAATTACTTAACTAGTGCAATATTCAGCAGTTTTTCAAAAAATCTAACATGTAATTTGTTTGAATTCATTCAAACGTAATCCACCTAGCCTAATCCTAAACTACGCTGTAACATTGGCATTCTGTTCATTCGCAGTGCCTCTGCTCCCTCACTTGACTGACAAGCTAACCTTACTGTGGCATTTTACAAAGCAAACAACATCACCTTTAACCACAGTTTTTCCATCTATGCTGCTGAATCCAAAATGCTTCCTCACGTTGCTTCTCAGATGGTTTGGTGTCCTGATAGTGTTCTCCAGTTTATGTTAGCAAGGAGAACAACACTAGCTTAGCTTAGCTTAGCTTAGCTTACTGAACAGGGCAGCAGGGCTTGTAATGGATCACAGTGTATTTTATATACTGTGAATTAGTGAATGGTGGAATAAGTATTTACATCCTTTATTAAGTAAAAGTAGCAATACCACAATAAAAAAAAATACCCAGGACCTTTCCTTAGAAGTAAACCGAGACAGCCCACTTTTACTTAGAAGAAAAAGTCCATTAAAAATTGTACTTATGTAAAAGTACAGAAGTGGTAATATTATTAGCAAAATATCCTAAGAGAAAGTAAAAACTCATTATGCAGAAAAATTCCCAGAGTGAGCTTTATATATTACGGCATCATGGATCATTTTTACTGACGCATTAGTCATTCATTATATGTTACTGTTGTAGTTGGCTGAAACTAATTTTAGCTGCTTTATTTACTTATTGGTAGTTTAGTTTATGACAATGCACCACATTTTATGTTTACATTGATATTAATGTGATCTTCGTATGGTGGCCTAAAGCTTGGAGAAGCAAGCTTGTGTGGAGCTGCTGGGTGGCCAGCAGATCAGACTGTGGTTACACTCGACAGCTTCCAGGTGTGAATGTGATCAGGGCATTCCTGCAAAAGACAAGCTTCCTTTCAGTGAAACTTCCCTGAATAAATAATGGTTAATAAAAAATCCTAAATGACCCTATAAAAAGTAACCAGTAACAAATTAGATTTTCCTTTACTTCCTGTCTGTTTTCATGATTCACTATAACGGAGCAGAATCATCATTTGAAAGTAGTCGGATCACAAGAAATAAAATAAAATTCAGCTAGGATGACCTGCTATACAGAACGTTTCTGTTATTTGTTGTTTGCATTTCTGCATAAGATACCATGCATGCCTGGAGCAAACTAATAATGAACCAAATGAGCCATATAGAATGTCTGTGACTGGGCACACTCTTATGAATCTAAATGATTTTTTGAGCTGAGCAGTGGATTTTCATCAGCCCAACCATGGAAAGCATCTCTGTTTCCAAGCTCTCCTTCAGCGCAGCAGCTGCAGCGCTTACATCCCTCTAGAATATTATGAAACTGACCTAATTTCCCAAGCTTGCTGCAGGCAGCGATATGGCTCCTTTGTACTTTTCATTTCAGCCTAAATAATTGATTCAACCCTCCTTTGCCTGTAATCTTTCCCATAAAATACCAGCCAGTGATAGACTCATAGCTTGTGCCATTATAAATTAAAATGGATAAATATGTAATAGCTGTTGTCTCAATCCAATCGCAAACTCATGCGACATGCAAGAAAACATTATTTTTCCATTTTCAAGCCATTTTTTGGTCACATTTAAGCAGCAGCACTCCTCCTCCTATCTAGAAATGGAGAAAGCACACAGCCAAATAAGTTTCCATTTCTATTTTGAAAGATCAACAATTTTTTGAGAAGTGTGGGGATCCAAATTGAAATTGCAGCATGGTTCGTAAAGACTACTTTACTGATACATGCACCCACACTCGAACATGGGCAAACGTGAACATAATGCAACTGTGCAATTGTCCCCCCCCCTCCCCGAAATAAAGTCCCCAATACAAACATCTTCCAGTGCTGATATACTCAACGCCTTGGGACTTTTCCACATTCTGTTTGACACCTCTAGTCAAGTGCTCCCCAGCAGCCCAGAGTCTGATAAAACATTCAGAGCAGGATCCTGGCACCCAGTGCTGCTGCTGCTGCGGCTGCTCCTGTGATAAGGGCCCTCCGTCTCTAATTAAAGCCAAGAAAGCCCCTACTGGAGCTGCCTGCAGTGAGAAACCTGCAGAAACTGCTGGGGATGGCTGTTTGAGGAAGCCTCTGAAATATTAAGACGCTGCTGACAAATGGAGGCTCAGGTGAGCATTCTGCTGTCAGCCTCTCAGCTTCACTTCCATCAAGGCTCACATTGAGACGGCTTACCAGTGGTGAGAGGCTGAAGGGTACTCAACTGGGTTTGACCAGTGAAGGGTTTAAAGAGCCACAATGATATTTTTAGGCATTAGTAGCCAACTAGATACCTCTAAATCTGACAATTTTTAATACCAAAAACATTACAAAATCTACAAGTATTAAAGGATAGGGTGGCAGTATTTTATACTTTTGTTACAGTTACAAATCCCATGAAAAGACCAAACCCAGCATGGAACAAGTTTTCTCTGATCCAAAGTGTGATATAGCTTATTCCTCTGTGTACCATAGACCTCCATTGCTGTCCACAAACTTAATAGTTGTATAAGCGTATATTATTACTTTTCTCAAAAGCATGAGTGCCATTCACTCCACATGCTAGTGTCTATTAAAACTGCACCAAACAATATTTTTATATCAACAATGAGGTAAATCAATGTGTAATGTCAAAGGTGTCACTCACAGAGACAAACCCACAGACACTCAAGGGCGTAACCATGGTATAGACATTGGGGGGTCCAAATGAGAGCCCTCCCCCAGAATTCTTTTAAGTGCAATTCCCACAATTCTATGACATTTATATATGAACATTTGCACACTTAGAGCATACTTTAGAGGACCACATTGACCATTTGAATTCACATTTAAAGGAATAGTCTGATTTCTCTGAGATACTTATACTTACTGTCTATGTGCTCTATTAAATTGCATTATAGTTCACATTCCAGTTTCTCACCTGATCTGTCTCTCCAGAGCATGTTCCTGTCTGGCCACTGCTTTCAGCACGCCCCTCCCTCCCCCTGGCTCTCCGTGCTGCCTGCACTGTGACCAGATACCATTTTACCTGAAGAACAATGACTGTTGACGATCATTTGAATTTGATACATTCAATATTCTGCTTGTATTGCTAGTTTTATTTGCTTTAATGTTATCATGCTGTTTAGCTAGCTATATAGTACGTGTAAAAATAACAGTGTACAATGTACAGTAGTAACAGTTACCTGAAACATTAGCTATTGCCTCATCTCCTAAGCCAGGAGTATTCGGTTAAAATTCAAGAGATCAAGCAAAGGTCTGGAACATCATAATGTCTAACTTGCATTATGATTCAGTGCCATGTACTGTATATTCAGCCTACTAGTTGTATCAACGTTTGTATGTAGTCAACAACTAACTGTCAAATGAAATAAAGTACAATTCAATACTATTTTAACAATATTTATTGTCAGTTCTCACATTGAACTGGAGGGATTATAAAGAACTCTAATAACCAATAAATGTTCTTTTCTCATTTCAAGTCAAATAAGGGCTGCATTTAAAAATAAAATACATAACAGGGACCTTTTGAAAAATGTGCATCTTAAAATAAAGTGCTTAATTTTAGACAAATTAAATAAAAAGCTGTCTACTTTTCTCTTTTTGGAGCACGGCATGTGAAATTACTTTTCTCTGACTCAGTTATTTCTCTGACTGTTGTCTCTCGTCTGATCTCTCCCCTGCATGTGTATCGCACTTGAGTCGCAATGCTTATCGGAATGCACATATTTGATTGGCTGAGTAGCATCACATGAGATCATTTACAATGCATGCAATTGGTCTGTGAGTTTCCTGGGCCTCTACACCAGTGCTGTAAAGGCTAGACAAGCTGCGCCGGTTAAAATAAAAACACTCTTTCAAAACGTAATAATTCTCAATAATTTATCGGTTACAGGTCCGGGTCCGTCTCCCGTGTCCGAATAGAACGGACACACACACACGCAGAGCAAAGAGCACAGAGGCCACGGCCGGCTGCATTCACAAAAAATCTGGCAATGTGGCACCTTCCTGCAGGGTTGTGTTGAGGTGTTGCTGTGTTTATTTGTGCTTTAGAAAGTAACCACCGTGAAACAATCAGAAAATAACTCAA
The DNA here is from genome assembly GCF_020085105.1 of Siniperca chuatsi. Lineage (NCBI taxonomy): Eukaryota > Metazoa > Chordata > Actinopteri > Centrarchiformes > Sinipercidae > Siniperca > Siniperca chuatsi. Next base: position 24,894,615 of record NC_058058.1, on the reverse strand, counting down.
GACACACCTTCAAGCGGGTAGCCCTGTTGTAGTGGAGTTGCAAATCCCTGCCGGGCTTCTCTGACGCTCCGATTCAAACCGAGTTGAGCCAAGCCAGCACACGTGTATGGAAAAGGGCTATTAGTGTCTTTCAGCTCATGGTTTTGGTTTTATAGCCAACTTTACTGTTTTGGTTCATTCTCTCCGCTCTCAATAACATTGTTTCCAGCAGCAGGCAGCTGTTTTCAGTAAAAAAAAAGATTTGATAAAACCACTGTACACTACCTGCCCTTTAACAAATGGCAAACAGACAAAGTTAGCAGCTAAAGAGCCAGATATTTTTCTCAGGAGTTGGTGGAGACCAAAACAGAGCTACAGGAGAGTGAATACTGGACTTAAACTAATCAGGTGCTGATGTCCAAATGCTAATGTTCCTCTATGTCTGCTGGATGTGCAATTAGGCAACGTTTGCTATTATAATTTTATGATAATATGTTATGTTATGTTTACATCTTGTTTTTGCCTCCAAGTGCCAAAAAATCAATTAATACTACACTACTAATACTACTAATGATGACCATTTCCCACAAGCCCAAGACTTTCACAAGTTAGATGTCACCAGCTTGACAGAAAAGGCCAGTCAAGTGGCGGTGGCTAGTCCAGACATGGTTGTAACACTAGCGGGACAGGGAGAGCCAGAGAATATAGCTAAAAAGTGAGAAAGATTAAATTCAGTTTTCTGTATGCTAATCTATTGATCATTGTTAAAATGTTCTAATATCAAGTGCTGTAGTAGAATATAGAGTATAGATGGTAAACCTTGGATCATGTTTCACTTTTTCAGAAAGACTTTGTGCACCAAATGTGTATTGATCTGCAGCTGAAAATAGTACCCAGTAAATGCACCATTGTTTACTAAAAACTACAGTGCTCAGCTGTTCCAGTTATTACTGAACTTTTTTATTTTTTTTACATATTTGTCAGCCATTTTTAAAGATTTACATCTTCAGTAGGAACCATTGGGCTTGGGACTGAGAGCCACAGACAGGGTATAAAGGTATTGGGAGATGGACTAACACATTGTTGGTTTTGGTCTTTTTATGGGATTTGTTGACAATAAGAGAAATCTAGAACAATACTAGCATTATCCTCTAAGTGTTTCTCAACAGATTTTACATTTATGCACACATGTGGCTTGTTGTTAGAGGGCCATGTGAGGAAAAGCACAGCTTTGTACACAGCATCAAACAAGCAACCCTTCAACTGTAAGGCCTTGATTAGAACAGCAGTGAATAAAAGTCAATATTCTATTTCACCCTGTAGGCAAAACATTATGCTGAGACATTCAAAGTAAAACCCATCTGCGACAAAAGGGGAGAAAAAACACTTGTTAACAATGATAACTGACCTGAGAGGCAAACAAAGACAGAATAATTGGGTCTCATAATCTGTAATGAGATTCTTCATTCGATCACAGCAAGACAAATGGACTATGGGAGTATTGACACATAATGAATAACCTTTCATTTCATGAGGGGAGGGAAAGCAATGGGAGCCATAATGCCAGGACCATTTTCCACAGTTATTCTATTTCCAGAGTTCCTGCCATTAACAATTCATTACCTTTTTATGAAATCAGAACGACAGGGCTGAGAGCAGCTAATATTCCTCACAGCGCATATTTATACACAAAATGTACAACTCATTCGGGGTATGACTGCATGGCCTAATCCATGGCTCTGATGACTGAAGTCATTAACTGGGCTGCTGATGACGGCGTTAGTCATTAGTGTCAGATTTAAGGTGTCATGGAGTCAACACATTAGCAGAGTGATGTAGGCGAGCATGGATGGAGAGATGCTACACTCCACAGATGTGAGGGGCTGTGAGTAGGCGTGGAAACATGTAAGAGATGACGGGGGGGTGGGAGGGGGTTCTAACATGTAGTGACATCTGACAGTATAAAAGGAAAATCTGCAAGTCTGTGGGTGCAAAGTATAAAAACCGAAATATCTCATTAAATACTGCACGTTGTGCACTTCAGTTACTGTTAATAATCAATATGAAACGGGTCCAGTTCTTTTATTTTTCCTTAGACTTAGCCACCACTTCAGCCAGTTTCAAAATGGAAAGTGCTCACAGTGCTCTAGTCATGATGAGTCAGCCTTCATGGGACACTAAAGGTCTCCCTTTAAAGCCAGGCCAATAACGATAATACTGACATTAATACTGGCAATACTAACAAATTAAATAAAAAAGCCTTCATGTCTTTCTACAAAATCATAATGTACATACAAAGGAACAGTTAGGCAAAGAAAATCCAATATAGTTATCTGTGAAACAAAAATCAAACACATTTATGAAAGCAGAGAGAATGCAAGTGTAGCTGTGCTAGCAGTTCTGTACTGTACTAAGCTGAGTGGTGCTTCCAGCTAAATGCTAACATCAGAATGCTAACACGGACCTGGTCTTGTATGATGTGAAGTCTCTTCTGGCATCAAAGCATTGACCCAGGAATTAGGGAACCCAGCGTATGCCAGTTCAACACAAGTGTTCATTGTTATTTACACATTCTCATGGTTGAGATGGGAGTTTTGACAACTGAGCAAACTCTATCCACTGATGAAAACCGTGAGATGTTGTATCCTGGTAACCTAGAGGTCTAAAATGGATGTAATCATAACGTTTTTATACTAGCATGGGTCCTTTGTTGCTGTCTCTCCTCATGATTCCTGTATGTATCTACTGTAAATATCAATAAAGGCCAAAATGAGAAAATAACATTACCACAAAAACCACAAGCAACACGAGAGCAACAATGAGCTCTGAGAAAAAGGACTTAAGAAGACGTTCTGGATATACAGGTAGCCAGCAAACTGTCAGCACACTTGGCTGTGTTGTAGTACCAGAGGAGCCAGCTCTTGCCCACATGGGGCTGCCAGATTTTGGGTATGTTTAGGGGGCGCAGACTTGGGCTGAACATCAGTTCCAGCTGGGAGTACTTCGCCCCAGGCGATTGGCCCAAGTACTCTGGCCACTCACTCATGATCAGTCTGGCAACCAGGCGTGCGGTATTCAGGCCACTGTTGGCCCAAGCCTTTTTGGCGCACTGGGATTCAGCATTAAAACAAGACAAATAGACTTAGTTTTGTGAGTTTTCTGTATTGATCTCCAGGCTTGGAAAAAAATGGAAAAATGTTTTTTCCAGCTGAATCAAATATATTGTTCTAAGCCCAGTAAAAATCATTTCTGATGACGACTTACTTAACTTATAAAAACATAACAAGCATGCTGCTTCAGGGTGTTTCCTGATGTTTTTGCCTTTTTAGCATTCTGTCACTCCCATTTCAAGCAAGACATTTCTAAGATAATTCATTAGCAAGTCTAGATTGAATATTTGCACAGAGCTTTAAGAGACTCGTAGCATGATGAAGAATGTTGATGATGAAGAATTTTAAATCTTTCCAGAGAACTGATTAACTTCTCCCAGGAACCTCTGCTGTCATATGACCTTTGCAGGACTCAGGAAGTTCCTAATGGAAAGTTGAGTCACAATTTCTCGATTTACAACAGGCCTACAAAAAAACTCATGGAGCATGAACAACAAAGGCAACTCTAACAACCTAAGCCAGTTTAGTAAATTTCAACTTGCTTTCCCTGACTGTGCAGAGCAGAACCTGACACCACCCTTTCCAAGGAACATCTCATGATCTCTAGTTTCCATCAAGTGGAACTCAGGACTCGTAAGTCTCAGGACACAAAGGACCATGAGACTAACTTTGCAATGCAGAACTGAAATGTACATTAATTGATATGTGTCATTACCATATATAAAAGAAGGTGAAGTTTTTTTAACAGGCTGATTTAGATGCAGGGACAATAAACCCTGAAGTAATGGGAACTGTTTCTTTATGTGAAGAAATTATTATATTATTACAAAACATGGCTCACCATTTTGTTGTAATTGACACAAAACTCATTTTCAGAGACTTTTCTGATAATTTGGGACAGCATGTTCGGTAATTTGGGACACTGTTTCATTAGTGTAGGCCCTTGCTTTCACCCCAATGACATATTTCAAAGAGGTGTTTTTACAGATTTTTTAACCTTAAATATATTATAAGGTTACTTGATATTATGTATTAGCCTATTAGGATGTGGGTTAGGGTTACGATAGCTTCATTCTGTTCTCACTCAATGTGTTGTAACCTACATGGAGTGTTTAGACTCTTTGATTAGACAATGATGCGAAAGTTGTTAATATGTACATATCTAACCGGAAAACTCATCATAGCTTATAATAAAAGAAAACGTAAGATTGAATTTACAACTCTGCCAAGGACACAAAGGACTGTGTGTGTTCGGGGGCTGTTATGAGATAAACAGACACATTCCTGGGATACAAAGATCACCAGGGACACTAACTAATTTATTTTATTCTTCATATTATTGTGCCTAGGCATATATATATATATATATATATATATATATATATATATATATATATATACATAATAGATGGCTCTCTGGTTTTTGTTCATTGATGGTCACATTGCTTCTCTCCACAACTCTGCAGGCCAGAGAGTGAGGCAACGCCCTGCACGGAGACCAGCTGAGCTCCCAAAGCTGCAGCCTGAGCTGCACACATCGTGCCAAGGGTCGACAACGTCCTCCTGCTAACTTTGAAGCAAGAATTTCCTGGAAGAATTCCGTTCAATGACTGCATCTCTAACATGACAAAGTTAGAAAGTAAGAAGTGCGACAAACGCCTCCAGCACACCCAGTAGGGGTGTGTAACCCTGCCGCCTGTTGAGAGAGACAGCCGACACAAGCCGCGTCACCACGTGGGATCGAGAATCCCCGAAAATGCCCGAAAGCTCCAAGAAGCTCCACCTGAGAGGAAGAGACATATCAGTCGACCAAGCTGCTATGGGACCGAGAGCATTCAGGAATGCCCGAGAGCTGCCCACACGAGCTACGGCACTGCTCTTCCTCTTCCCCTCCAGAGCAACTTCTCCCCTGGCTTTCATTCAATCATTAATCGTTGGGGCTGTATTCAAAATTTCATTCATGCATCTATTAATCATTTACTGAATTCATTGCATTTGTTCGCTCCAAGAAGTTATTCTTGGTTGCATTTGTTCATTCATTTGTTTTTTACTAGTTTTTAGTTATGTGTGTAGTTAGTAGTTTATTGTGTGTGTAGTTAGTAGTTTAATAAACCTTTCATTTATAAAGAACTTGATTATTGTGTGGTTTGTGTGTATGAAGTATTACGGCCATTGTGCACAACTCAAGAAACATATTAGCAACCTCCAGAACTGAGACTGAATTAATTAATTAATCATTTTCCCTTCTCTAAGGGTGGTGCCGCCTACGTGAATTTAATGCGAATTAAATTCTGTTATTTAGTAAATATTTATTATTTCTGACAGCTGAAGTTTAGAGTCATCCCTCTACTTCAATTTTGTATCAATTATGAATTATAATAATTATCATATTTTAATATAATTTAAGGTATTACTGCTACATACTTCTAAATTCCAAACAGTTTCATAAATCCCTTTGTTTCTAGTGTTGTTTTTTTGTAATTTCTTTCAGCTGTTTTTTCTTTCTTAAACCACTGTGTCCTCGATGTGTCACGTGAGAAAATGTGCCCGGGTGAGGAAGCTCATAAATACAGTGAATACATTTCTAAGAACTCCTCAGAGGGATTGGAGAAAAGAAATCCCAGTTGTGAAACAGCGGGACATTTCTGTGAACTTCTATTTACCTCATGTTGAACTTCATCTCACTTATTTACTTTTTTATTCTGCATCATATATCGAATACAAGCGCCCATTCATCAATGTGGAAGGCTAGCATTACAGTTTTTCCAGTTAAGTACGGCATTTACAGTATTTCTCATTTTGGCACGGTGATATGAATGTACCCATAAAAAGTGCAACACTTTATCTCTACCTCACACATACATGCACAAACACAATATCCTCTCACTTTTTTCCCAGCTTCCATTTATCTCTCTTTCCCTCTCTCTTTCTCTGTTTCTCTCTGTGTGTATATCTGTTTCACTCCTGTGGAAGACCCGTATTAACTGTAACTGAATCTATACAGTCTTTGAAACTCTATTCACCATGGCCACAAATGAGGCTATTTAAACTGCTTCTAAAAACATGCTTTAGACTAGCTGGAATGTTGGAGATCGCTTCCATATGTGCTGAACGCAGATCAAAGTTTTTCCTTGCTCTTTCTGGCCCAAATGAATTGAGAGACTACAGTCGGCGTTCCCTGGGTTGCAACCAAGCTTTATATAAAATAACTTCTGATGTATGACTCAATCTAGTGATGTTTTTGTTTTGTTTTTTCAGTAGAGAGATCACACTCATCTTGTGGAGAACAAGGGCTAGCATCCAGTACAACAAACATATCAACAGGTGCCTCTTCTTCTTGATCTATGTATGGACTTAAGCTGACGGCTTTACATATGTACTGATACAATAAATTGGCATCACAGAAATGTGTTTGGTGTGGTGAGACCCAGCCCTAGCCCTCAGATTTAAACTATGAAATCAACAGCAGTTACAACAAGACTAACAGTCTATAGACGGGGTTCCCATTTGCAAACAATCAAGCATGCACTCGCAGCATGGTTGTAGGAAACCCATCGCTACAATGTTGTGATTATTATATATTATGATTATAATTACTGTCTAGAGGCGAATTTGTATGCAAAACTCATCCTTGCATCCTTCCACCCTTAAAAAGACATCTGTCGGCATGGCAAACTAACATGAGCATACAGTAGTGAAAAATGGCAGGAACTAGGCCTGGCAATGATATCGCTTACACAGACTACACAAAGTTAGCTCTACAGGTAGTGAGAAATTAACTGTGAATGTTCCATCTGCAGACAGCATGTGTTAAAAGCACAGAATCCCCCCTCACACAAGGAAAGTTAGCACGAGATTCCTGCTGTTTGACTGCTGCACAGACACACTCATTCTGGTTGTTTATATTTGTACATGCTGTTTCCTCAAAAGACACTGATGTGTTATGTTAGAGCAAAAAGTCATATTAGCAGTAACTGCGGTGTATACAGGAAAAGCTTCACTCACAAGAAACTAAAGGATTTCATAAGTATTATTTATCAGCCACACAAGAAAATGAAAAGAGACGCTGCACACCTGTTACATTTCTTTTCTTTGAAAAATGTCATCAGTCTGCAGCTCTCAGCTGACACCAATTATAGACTCTAAACAGGAGGTTTTCTTCTTGGGATATGGAACATCTTCCACCCATTACTTTTGTGATTCATGCAGCTTTATGGCACAAAAACAACTTCACATAATGATCTTCTAAAAAGCTCTCAGTCATTCTGCTTTCTGTCCCCCGCATTCATGCACATCTCATGACGAAACCAGTCTGAGCTCTGTGAGGCTGAACTTAGCAAGATGCTAACATGAGCATGCTAACATATTCACAATGCCAATGTTAAGCAGGTATAATGCTTACCATGGTCACTATTGTAGTTTAACTGAGTGTGAGTCTGAAATAGTTTTGCATGTATTTAATCATAACCCAAAGTACTGGAAGTCAGGGAATCACCTAAAATTCTTCCTGAAGGAACCATGAACATCTGTATCAAATTTCATGGAAATTCATCAAAAAGTTGTTAAGCTATTTCCCTTAACCAAAAATATCAAGGCACAACATTTAATGGCATCCATCTGGTATTCGTGGAGACGTTTCACTCTGGATCAAAGTGAAGGGCCAAACAACTGACTAACCAACATTGTCTCTAGCATGGGCTAAAAACACCTTCCTTGGTCTCAGCTCAGTTATGCTACTTTCTAGTTTGGGAGAAGGTGCAGCATTGCTTCCGCCTGTACGTCTTCTCTCACTGGGCTACATGAGCTTTCTTCACAGACAAAACAATGCAATGCAGTAAGCAAACTATGCCATTCACGCTCACCATATGTCACAAAATCATGTGAGTGGTGTTACAACGGCTCCCACGCAGTGGACATATAAATCCTGATCAGGGCTTTTTCTAAAGTAACCTACCCCACAAATGAATGTAGTTAGCTAATGGTATGCTAACTCTTAGCTTTGGAAGTAACGCTAGGTTACTAGGCTTATGTTAGCAACTTACTTTAGAGCAGACAAACCCGCTGATTACTTAAACTTTTGCTCATGTATTTTTGGTTTTGGTTCAGCATGTGGAGAAATCCAAAGCTTAGCAGTCCTGCCGTGCCTCATTACGGTTTCTAGGATATGATTGGTCAATTACGGTTTGAGGGAGGGGTAAGTCCTTTAGGACTGTTCATTATCCTGCACAGTACTGTACCTGCATAATTCTTACAAGACTCCTTCACAAGTGAAACATAATCCTGAGGGACTTTTTTGTAAGGGAACAGTCAGTTGTCGAAGTGGCCCAACGTCCTCGTTTATACTTCCACTGGTCGATGACATATATGTTTCTATACAGTTTTATAAAACATAGACGAGGATATAACAAATTACTTTGGTGACTATTAATAGTTTATTAATTTAAGCAATCGCATCACCATCCATAGTGCTGTCCACATTATGGTGCCGCCTCTGTCAGTTCAGTTTTCAACAGTTTATAAGGTTAACAGCTCAGTGGCCACATATCTGCAACAAGGCTATCGCATCATCATTGTTTCTGTGGCTCTGGCGGTCTTTCAGTAAGCGTTTGACAGCACATACCAACGGGTACCAACAGCAGTTTTTATTAACCAGCCAGAGAAGTTCCAATACAAACAAATGACTGATTCGGCCAGTGACAATGATGATTAGGTATACTCAGTTTAGTCTGAGGACTTTTTACAATACAATTTTCACTATAAGATTTAAAATAGTTTATTTCATGGAAAGTTGGAGGACATTGTGCCATTTGAGTACACCAAGAGGTATTTTTGGCACCATGCGTGCCAGAGCTGCTGGCTCTGTCTGCATAACCTCCCAGGATCACTTCTTGCATTGGAGAGATCTGAAATAAAGTCAGTGGCTTTTGAAATTAAAACGTCATTTGTGCTTCTTTAAATTTTTACATAAGCATATATTTAATAAAAAAATCAGTATGCCTACTTAAGCAGTCCTTGATATGTTTCCATTCTATCTGTATCTATCTTTCTCCTGTCTGCCTTGTACTGTATAAAGACCCCACTAAAAGAACTCAAGTCTCAGTCTATAATCCTGGAAAACTTTTGCACAATAAAATGAGCCCATTTTTCTGCATAATCATGATATGCTGTAATTTGTTAATCATTTACGTGTGAAATAAATCTATAGCTGACATTTGGAATGAAAAATAGGAAATTTATCAATTATGGAGTTATAATTGCTTGGCAAGAGCAATCTCTCCTCCCCCTATTGATTCAGTTTGACAGGTTCCTTCATATTGACAAATCCAGGCAGGCAGAGCAGTGTTCCAGCCACCTCCAGGGTGTCATCCATCACCCACCCCGAGTCTCTGAGCAAACCTCACACCTTAATGCTCATTTAAATGGGACACCAATCATCGTCCAAGACAAATGGCCTATTCAGCCGTAGTGTAGCATCAGCAGCACCAGGCTCTCTGCAGCCCTCGATCATGCGGCTGTGTGGAAACAGATATGCAGAAAGGCACCGATTTGCTTGATCAGGTGACTCATCAGTTTATGTAAAACTAAATCTCAGTGACATACATTTACACTGCATATACTGAACATACACACTTTTATACTGACCGGAGTCATTGGATGGATTTAAATGATATGAAGACAAATTAAACCTTTCATAAAAATCATAATATTTCTTATCTACGACACCACTGGATTTCATTGACTACAAGTGCAGCGTATCTCAAACCAGGGCTGAACAATTCATTGTTTTTATATGGAAGGGGAAATGTTGATTCTAATGGTAAATGTACTCAGCTGTAGCTTATTTTCTGGCCGATAGCTAGAAGGTAGATGTCGGGTGTAAATAACGACAGCTGGCGGACAGAGAAGCGGAACCTCCTGTTAAACTCTTAAGCACATCATATCATCATTTAAAGCTTATCACCTTAAAAATTGTGACCTCTGGGATTCAGAGCTGTAAAGCAGTCTGTCCTGTCAGTCTGTGAAGCTAATGTTAACGTTTGCTTCAGCAGCGGAACAGCATAGCTGTCAACATTATCATTGCAAGTGTCAGTGTCTTGGAAAAATAAACTTTTGCACATTGAAATATAAAATTATGGAATAATGGGATGCTATAATTTGTTGAACATTACATAGGAAACCAAATGAAAGATTGACCATGACAAAGCTACAGTGCACAGCTGTAAACAGTATTATTATGGGTAGTCAGTCATCAGATATGACTTAGTTTAGTTTTATTCCGTCATAAAACTACATACATTTATCACAGTTTGTCATTATTACCATAACTGGCCAACTATGTAGCTTTTATCAATGAAGAAAACAGCACTTTTACATGATTGTATTTGAATATTGATTAATGTTAAATATACCACTAATGTAATATCATATCTAACATATATACTATGCATATCTAAAAATCATAAGCTAAATTGTTTAGTTTTTCTATAGAAAACTAGACAGACTAGAAGTTGACATTTCTCTAACTGAATGGTTTTTATTCTTTATTATTCTATCTGATTCTGTTCATGTAGAAAGAAAGACGGTGGTGATTATGCTTGGCCACAAATACAAACTTTGAGTGTAGTATATAGAAAAAATAAAATTAAAATTACAATGAGAATATGGGTGAGAAAATCGCAATTCGATATTTTTCTCAAATCATTCAGCCCTATCTCAAACTCAGACCAAAACAATGCTGAGGCTCTGGCTCGACTGAGGTGCTAAATCACACCACACTACACAACTGAGGCTTTTTCTCAATTAACCAAGCTGTATACACATCTACTCTAGAGGCCATAAAAGACAACTACCCCTTGTAGAGCTGTAGAATGTACTACCCCAGTCAGATCGGAGCTATCTGTTCTTCTAAACACACTTCGCTATTGCTTCATTTTGATTGCCAGAGCTATAAAAATGAATGAGTGACAGAAATAATCCACAGTTAGGTTCCAAAGCCAGCTGCAGCAGTTGTTGTAAGGGTCAATAATTCAGACTAGATAAGACTTACAATTGGTGTTAAGGTACCTAATGACGTGAAAAAGTCTTGCCCCGAGGACACATCACCACAACCACTGCCATTGCTTTAAACAGTAAATAGAGCTTACATCTGATAATTTGGATATTGCATCGCTCTTTCATCAGACATTATTAAAGCATGGAGGAGTAATCATTCCACTCGTTACTCACAGTTTTGATGATCTGTGTGGGGGGGCGGGGGGGAGTGCGTGCTAAAGGTATGTTAGCAGATGTGGGCTCTGTCCTGAGGCGAGCCCTTGAAATCTTCAAGTGACAGGTTCATTGGCTTGACCGCCAGGCAGAACCTCGGCACTGTAACCTCCTGTCCATTTTCCTAGGCATGCTCTCATCGTAAAAAAGCAGCTGTGTAAACACACAGGGATGACTATCTCATTTTAAAACCACAGACGGCCTGGACCAGAGGAGGAGCCTGGAAGCAAAGTGCTGAGGGGGATATATAAAGAAATGTTGGACGATTGTAAAACCACAAAATATTTATGTGGTTTGGCGTGTTGAGAGTGTGGCTTTCACTTCCTGCCAGCAAAGCCTGAGCCAACAGTGTGCATGTAATAGATCTCGATATAAGGCTTTCAAGAGTTTAAAGCTGCACTTCTCAGTATTTTTATATTAACAATGGGTTGAATGTCTACTTTTAATGTTAAAGTGGTCACTTGTGGTAACAAACCCACAGAGAATTATCACCCGACTTTACAGTCCCCCTCAGCTCTGTGGAGCGTTGTTGCGTCTTTCAGCTCATTGTTTTGGTTTGAGAACCCGCAACTCTCGTGTTTTGGTTCAATCTAATTGCTTGTCGAACCTCATTTTCAACAATCAAGCTCATATAAACCCATAATACGCTACCTGCCCAGCGAACAGCCAAAGTTAGCAACTAGCTAGTGAACATAATGGAGCATTTTGATAAATTAAAGAACCGAATAGTTTCCTCAGGAATTAAGATCCTGGATTGACCTTTAAAAAGGAACTAAATGGAGAGTGAATATTGGACTTACATCATTCAATGGGTGGCCAGACCCATGACTCCAAATGAATGATAATGTTGCTCTGTATGCAGGATGTGTAAATAGGCACTCTTTACTAACACATTCACCACAACAACTTTATAAGGTATATCAATGTTGTGTTTACAGTTTGTTACCGCTTTTTTGACCCACTTTCTCCCCAGCCCAGCCCTTCTCTCGAGGTAATGCTTTGGGAACAAGAATTCAGGAAATGAACTAAACAGTAAGGATGCTAAACTAAAGGTCGGTTGCCCATGGTGGATAAAACTCTGGACAGCAATGTCACTCCTTACAATGCAGAGCCATATATCAACTCAGAAGAGGAAAGGAGCAGACAACTACTGTAAACTAAAAAGTAAAGAGGAAATGCTGGTGGATATGTGTTCTAATAGCTACACAAACATAGAGAAGAGTTGGGGAGAACCTGTAGGAGGTTAGAGGGAAAGTCGATGTGTGTGTATGTGCAAGAGAGATGTAATGAGGTAGAAAGCTAGGTGCTGTTGACTCTGGTGAGATAATCCCAACACTGTTCTAATCTGGTAGGGTTTGAATTTGAGAGAAGATCATCTGTACAATTAATCGTCATGTGTTTGATGCAGTCTGATTTCATAACTAGTTAAAAGGGTCTCAAATTTGAACCTAGACTCAGGTTTTATGTTGAATGTTTGCAATTAGATCTACATGTACATTGCCAACTTTTAATTTATAGTCTAGAAGCTACATCAGAATATACTACACTACTGGGGATTTCCTGGCTTTGGTCTTAGGAGAGGACTCAGTTTTTGTCAGTCTTGACTCCGACCCAAGTCCGTTTTGGATTCGGACTTCATACTGCTCAGTTTTAACTTAAGTGGTGACTACTGCCCAGTCTGTAGGGATCTGCTGGGTTCAAACTCTAGACCCTCCATCTGTACATTTTCTATCTATTCCAGGCTTTTTCTCCCTCCCTCACCATTAACATCCTTCTCACCGACACAACCATGCTGGTGCTTATTAAATTTATCTGGTAAATGGACGCCAACTGTCGCTGGTCTCCATCATGACCTTCTTACAGGGGTCACATGCAGGTCACATCCGTCAATCTCCTGTTTATTTGACAGCAGCAGCAGCAGTTTAATGTTTAGGGTTTAAACCTACCGTTTCATTTCCTTCAACTTCAGTATCAACAAAGACGAAGGCATGACATTGTGGACTAATAGGCCCATAGGATCCCTGAGTATGCAGCTGGACATGTAAAAAAGGAGGAACTACAACTACAACCTCATTCTATGTCCTAGAACTAGAACTAGGCATTTATGTGTAAATTACATGTACAGTCACTTCGTTACTTCATTCATCTATTGATCCAGGTCCCATTTTGCAGTGTTTATTGCAACAAGTTATTTTCCTTTTTCCAGAGAAAACCCAGTAATAATCTGTGAAAAATCCACGATTTACCCAGAGACACTCCACCCCCAAAAACTGCGAGGTAACATCAAGCTCACCCCACCCCCGACATGTAAATACAGCAGTCCACTGTCAGCAGTGTGGACAGTATGGAGTATGAAAGATTGTGTACATGCACCTGAGAGTAGCAGTAGTCGAGATAATACAGCAGTAGAGACAACTGAGAAAAAAGTTCCATTACAGCTGAGCAAACTCCATCCTGATAAAGACCGTGAGATTTATTAAGAACATAGCATGGACCAGTGCCACATAACACAGCATTTATAACCTAAGCTAATAATGCCAGTCAGTTGAAAGATCAGGGAAAAGCTATTAAGTGGACCTTGAGTTAAATTGTTTTGTTAAAGACCGTATGAAAGTTTTGTCCTTTGTTCATAATTCCTTAAGTATGCTGTGATCAGGAAACATAGAACACAAGTACAACAGGACAAGAAACACACAATCAAACAGGGTATAATCAAACCTCCAGGTTTTCACCCAAACAGTCCAGTGTAAACATCTAACTTCCTGCTTCAGCTTAGACCCACTTGCTGTTTTTGCACACAGTTTTCCTGTGCAATTAAGGATTCTGACTGACAGTTTGAGGGGCTTTTCATCCCCCTTTGGACTTTTTACGCGTAGCTGACACTGGTCATTTGTGGAGTCATCTCAGGTGGTGTTGACTGTATGTATGTAGGAATCTGCTGGATTCAAACTCTAAACTCTCCAATGTTTTCTATTCTTTCCAGTCTTAGATAATCTGGCTAAGCTGCTAAAGCTTGTTTTCAACCTGAGTGTTCGTGATTCTTGCCTCGTGTGACTTTGTTGTAGCATTGTCACCGTGTTCCCAGACCTCTGTAATTAACTTAATAAGTAAAATGTTATTTTTACAAATAGAAATTAGAAGAAAAAAAATACAAAAATAAGTTGACAGGACAAACCTTTCTCTGGTAATTTGGTGAGTACAATGTTATCATAACTGATAGAAATGATCACCAAAACTACGAAAATACGACAAGACCAAAAAAAAGGCTCACTGAACCTGAACATTTTCTGGAGCTTTCAGCCATTCACATGGGCTTCATCAGCAGACAGAGTTTGCTCAGTTGTCATGGAGATGGTTCAGAAAATGTCCTGTAATTGGACCATGTGCTAATTTTTTGTCAACCTGTTGTTCCCAAGGTCAATAATGAACCTTCAAGCTCAACTTTTCAGATCAAAATTGTAACAAAACCAGAATTATCCTTTAATTTTTTTTAAATAGCAGCATTAAATGTATAACTGCTGTGGGATAGAAGATAGCAATTTTCTCCATCATGATCTGATTTGTTTTTTATTCATTTGGCAATATATACTGTTACATTATCATATGTAGTGCCTTTAACTGAGCAAATGAAGCAACATTACATTTCTGAGCAAGCACTGTGAAATACCATCACCCCGGCTTCCCTGTGTGTGGACTGATCTCTTGAAACCTGCGCTGAATGTGGTGAATCAAAGTGTACAGAGCAAAGCATCCTGGGTAAAGAGCCCGCGAGCACATACCAGCTATGACAAATGCAGCTTTGGTGGATACAAATTGAATTATTCAGACTCAGAGGCATTGGGCTGGATGGGAAAAAGATCATTGGTTTGTGTTCTCGTGTCCATCCTTCATGCTGTGGGACAATGACAACAGCAAAGGCGAAACAGAGGTCACCATCTATCATCCGCTGCAATTAATCAGCATTTTTGTTTTGTTGTGTTTGTGTGTGTGTGTAGAGTGATGGGGGTGGGAGAGGGAGGTTTATTTCAATCTTGACTTGATCAATG
Source organism: Siniperca chuatsi (assembly GCF_020085105.1). NCBI lineage: Eukaryota > Metazoa > Chordata > Actinopteri > Centrarchiformes > Sinipercidae > Siniperca > Siniperca chuatsi. The sequence continues at coordinate 24,879,215 of NC_058058.1, read as the reverse complement.
CACCACAATAAATTTATCTGACTCTGACTTGTGTGAGTAGGGAAAATCAAAGAAACAGCAGCAAGGTCAAAAGAGCTTACTCGCCTACAGTACATGCTACTGTACACAGTACAACACACACACACACACACACACACTGCTGCTTTAAAACAGTAGGATCCTAGCTGTAACTTATACAATATACTGTACACTCTGGACACCACAGTTGTCCTGGACTCTTACAATTGCACTGTAGCATTAAACAAACAAACACAGTTCATCACTGTTACGACATACTTTACTGACGAGCTGGAATAGATCAGGATCAGGAATAGATGTCAGTCAAACAGACCTTGTGACACTACTGTCAGTCAGTCTTTCAGTTAGTCAGTTATTTAGAAACCGAGGACATAAATCAGAAACAAAATATTAACAAGAAACGTGACACATTTGCCATGACACAAAGCAATGGTTACCCCTTCTTTATTCATTGACTGATTGATTTGATTAGATTTTTTTGCATTTGCATTGTGGGACAGAACACTGAGAGTGACTTTAGTCTGCATGCTGGTATTTTTGAGAAGACATGCATGGTGGCCAAGTACACAACAAGGCTCCTATTTTGAAAGTTGTAATGTTTTAAAATTTCGCATTTTGCCGGTACTGGAGAAGCAAAGAACTTGTTTGGGATCTGCTTAAGTCAGATGTATTCCTGCTACTGTACACACAAATTAACTTAATGTGAACACAACATGTATGTATCTGTTTTTTCCATTTATCATACTTATTGTCTATCCCTTTGTCTCAATTTTCCTTTGATAAAAACGATTATATCCAGTATTTTTCATCGCTTTGTCGTATCCCGTTACCACACAATTTACTACAACAACCTCAGTTCCTCGCAGGGATCAATAACATTTCACCTAATCATTAATCATATCTTATCCTCCCCAGGACACAGACTAAGTGCTGCTGGGAAACATAAATAGAAAGCTAGTGTCTGTTGTCAAAAGCTCTTCTCTATAGCACACAGCAGATCAGTGTGCCTTTGGTGCTCATGAGTAACACATTTCTCCAGGGCCAAATATGAAAGTAGCCATTTGTATTCTGTTGGCCGCCCAGTCAGCGATACTCTCAGTGTCTTTTTTTCTTTCTTTGGATGCCTCGACAGAGTCCATCTCAGTAAAGAGGTGGAAATCAAACCACCATTTGAAAGGCTCCTCATATCCCGGCATCATTTGCTAGATTGGTTCGGCATTGTGAAGTCCAAAAGCTTAAGTATGGATTTTGCCTCTGAGAAGCCGGTGCCATCTCTGGGAGATCAAAGCAGCTGAGACCAGATGATCTGTGCAGTGTTTAAGACAGCTCTGAGGGCCTGCAGACGTGACTGGACTGCCTAGACCAGGTCAGAGGCCTCAGAGGAGGTGATGGATTCCACCAGCCCCGCGGTGAGATGAATGAAATGTGAAAAGATGGAAGCGTGTTGCCTAATGAAGTGTTCAGAGGTGAAAGAGCTCTGAGTGCAGTTGGGAGAGTGAGGTAACATTTGTGATGAAGCATTTTACTAGAGAAAAATGATTACAGGTGGAACACACGACCTGATGGCTACCTTTACATGAATAAAGACTGTCCTTAAGGTGGTTTGCGTCGATGCATACAAGCCTTATAGACTAATCCGCCCCCTGATGTATGTGTAGTGCTCTGAGGTGACGCCACTATTACTGTGGTGGCATATTGGAACTGAATGCATCTTCAATGACTGTGAAAGCATTGGATGTTTGGACCGATCACACTTGGCAATCTCCCACTTCAAAGGATGAAGGTACTGTAGTTTGTGTGAATGTCTCAAACTAGTCTACCATACTAGTAAAATTAGGAGAAAAATTACAATACTGTTGATTAAAACAATACTTGCATTTATGTTGCATCATAATATAAAAATTCTTCCTGTAACAAATTTAATAAATGCCTTAATAATTGAAATGGTTGAATCTGTTGGCCATCCAGAATTGTGAAATGTAATATTTGAAACTATGTTAGCTACAACTCACAGTGGTTAATTGAAAAGCTGCCTATCATAATTAGATGAATAAATAAAAACTTTAATTAGCTATACAAATGTGGTAGCGGTTACCTGGTATTCAGTCATTTGCAATCATGAATTATTATTATATATATTTTTCAACTACATTAGTAGTCACAGAACATCTTGGCACTTTCACTTTTGATTTTCAGCATGAATGCATTAACTGCATATGCTATTATGGTTCTCTCCCCCTGTATTAGCTAGAAGACACAACTTGTTCTGTCAGGGACAGGGGGAATATTGTGTTAACTGGTTTATTCACAGAGCGGCTCAGTCAAAAGTTCATGCAGGCAGATTAACCTGAATAAGACCTGAACTGAGTACAAACGACAGCTCAGCATGTAAATGAATGAATTAAAAAAGGCACTGCTTGGTTAAAGCTTCAGAAAGCATTATAAGATCATCACATGTATCAACAGCATGACCGTACATAGATTAGAATGAATGTACTTGTTTATCCAAGTGCTAAAAGAGTGACATCAGATTTATTAAAATCACAAAAGGTTTCATGTGACAACAATGCATTCCACTTCACTGAACTGTAATTATTCCCATCAACAACCATTAGTGGTGATTATGTCCAGATGTCTTTCATGTGTTTTCACGTCTGCTCCAGCCATCCATCCATGCTTCTGGGTAATGGAACAAGCAATCTTCTCCAAGATGATAACCATGTTTATACAGTAACTGCATCAGATTCAATTCTTGTTAGGAAAACTTTAGCTAAAAAATGTTATTTGTCATATTTATACATCACATGTACACTGTCAACCCCTAATTCTACATGATCTGGAAGAATAACAATGCTTACAGAGCAGCACTGTGCGCTCCATACACTCACACATGACAAAAGACCGAGAGACGAGTCCTCTCCTTTTCCCGTTTATTTTAAAAATGGGCAAGAATGTCAGGAATGTCTTCCCCAGGGCCAGAAATGTGTATTTACAGACAGTGAAATGACCGAGCCTAATTAGCATTCCAGTCCCCTGTTAGTGATAACGTTTCCCCCTCTACTGAGTATCTAACTAAATTTGATTTTGGCAATAAAAAACAGCCTAATGATGCTCATGTGGAATCACTAGGCACTGTAATCACATTGTAAGTGCATGATAATTATTAAACTCAGAATATAATATAATGAGCAGAATGTGCAAAGTGGAAGCAAATACAAACACTACAGTATGTCAGAGCTGAACGATAGCCTTAGCTTGTAAATTAAAGGAATAGTTGAACATTTTGGGAAATGTGCTTTTTTGTTTACTTTCCATCAATGAGATGAGGAGACTGATATTAATCTCTGTGATTGGGGGAGAGCAGCAGCACTTTAATCGACCAATCATCAGTCAGACAGAAATGTAAGCTGTGAATGTATGTACCGTTCCTGACAACCAATGCTTTATGCTAGTTTTTGCTAACCCTCTACTTAGTATTTTTTAATTCTGGCGCAATGGTTTGGACTTATGCTTTTGACGGCTGTAGAAGCACCACCGGACTGCATTCTTTCCCATTATTATGATCCCATTATAAACAGCAGGGCTATGGCTACATACTGATACAGTCTATGGTACTGACACAATCTATTATATAGACACTCCCCCCACAGATACACACACTCACCGGAGAGCCTCTCAGCCTCTCTGAGCCGCTAACGTTAGCTCAGCTACAACACAGGTACCACACACAGAAACGTTTACAAAGGGCCATGAATGTGCTTCTGACTGTCAAAGCTCCAGCGTGTTTCCAGCGTGGACACGGAGAGTCTGACAGCAGCTGCTCATGGCTGGTTAGCTGTCTGTCGCTCAGCCTGGTTGGTGTCTTCTTACCTCCCGCAGCACACACGAGGCCAAAATGACTTCATACATACGTCATAGTGACTTATAGTGATCAAATGATAGCCAATCAATCAATTGATTGAGTCTCCTGTAATATACTAAACTATCAATTGAGAACTCTGATTAATAATTCAATTAATAACTATAACCAGAATTACCATCAATAGCTAGTAGGTTGAAGGATTTTGAGTTCAACACAGAAGAGGTTGGCAAATTATTCACTCTTGTGCAACATTAAAGAAACCAGCATAATTGTACATAAGCATTTATTAACAGATAATAAAGAAAAAACACACAATGTGAAGTTTAACTCTAAATGAAAGACAAAGTTAATTCAGAATGGTGGCAAGCAAAACAAATCTAATTCAAAATGGCAGCCAAGCCATGTATGTTAGAGTGTGACTGTTAAAGTCAAATTGGGGTGGATGTGTGAGCTGTATAGGATGCCAGGTTAGAAAGAGGATAGTTAGTTGCATGCAAGACCCTGTCTGAGTGAACATCACTAACATCAACTTAGCATGTGGCTACCAAATTAACAGTGAAAATATATGATGACAATAAAACTCAATGAACCAAATCAATACATATACATTCACAAAGTAACACAGTCCTGTGCTTAGCCAAGTACACTGTTGGGCTATGTGAAGCTATGCCCAGTTATAGGTTCACTGGTTACATTACCATTCCGTAAAGGAAGAACGGCTGCTTTGAACGTGCTGCTGTTGTCTGGAGGTTCCGTTGGATGAGTCAGTCAGGGAAGAATGTTGGTTCTGATTGAAGAAAACCATGCTGTACAGTCCGTTGTGCAAATGGTGGACCCGGTCGCTCCATCTGTGGTTCTCCTTAAAGTTAGCTGGCAGACTGTGTGTGGCAGCTGTTGGTGCTAAACTTTGTTGCAGAAATCTTACACAGGCTCTCGCACCGCTGTGGTAAGTGAGAGAGAGAGTTTGGTTTGGTGTTTCTAGTCCGAGCAGATTACACGGCAAAATCAGCTGTTGCTGAGCAGCAGTGCTGGAGACGAAGCCAGGAGGAAAGAGACCTTGCTTACTCTTGGTTAGTGATGAGCTAACCACAAATCTTAAGACAAAGACAGGCGTCGGTGGATCTGCACCGAGCAGACCATGCCGAAGTTCAGCAAACTATCAGGTCCGGGCGTAGAGAGAAGAGCAGAGAAAGGAGAACAGTGGCCGTTGACTCCTTTTATTGACCTGGTGACATCACGGGTCACAGGTCAGACTGACCAATGGCAGCTGGAAGGCTGCATTCAATGGCTCTCCGGATTTTGGAATGCTGAGTTCAAATGCTCTCCTAACAAAAGTTCAGTTAAAATCACACAAATGAATGAATTCATCTGTGGAGTCCCAACAATGTAAACATTAATGTTACAGAAACTTACAAGAAACCTCCACAGGGCACAGTTAAGCTTAGTTTTACTTAATTTTGTGAAAATGTTTTCAATCTTTTAAAAAACTTTAAGACAGAGCTGGCTAGCTGTGTCCCCCTGCCTCCAGTCTTATTGCTAAGCTATGCTAACTACGTCCTGATTCTTGCCCCATACTTGAGACAAACATAAGATTGATATCAGTCTTCTCATCTCAACTCTCTGAATAATTAAGTCAATTTTCCAAAATGTTAAACTATTCTTTTAAATTCATCTTGATTTATTGTATCATACACTGGTCATCACTCATAATTTATGATGGCTTACGGCATGTCTATACAGAAAGCATTTCAGCCATGTTTTTTAGTCGTCTGTTTTTATGCACGTAACTACAGTGACTGTGTACTGGGCTCTGAACCCTGCCAAAACGTGGGTGACCTACACTCAATAGTGTGCCTGAACGCATCCCGTGTAGACACAGATGGAGCACTGAAGCTGCTGCTGCTGTTGTGCTAACGTGCTGATCACACTACACCTCCTGTTTAGACACGGTGTTAGAAGTGCAATTTCAAGTCAAATGTTACAACACATTTGTAATGAGTTGTTAACTGTTTTTGACAGCCATTTTAAGCACCAAGGTGACTGAAACAAGGAGAATTCATTCAGTTAGTTCTCATGCAGACTGCTCTATATCTGCTGTCACAGAGGATTCTGAAGGCCTAACTAACTGACAGGGCCGTGGCCCGGCCCGCTGTGTCCTGACAGGAAGAGGGAGGGAAGGTGAGCAGGAAGGAGAAGCTCGAGGAGGACAGGGTGGAGTACAGAGTCATGTCCTTGTTTTGAACCAGCCTCTTTTTCTTCTAATTTCCCAAAAATAACCTCTGGAATGTTGTGCATGTTGGGCATAAATAACCTTCACATGCACGACCAGGGCTATGCTCCCTCTGCTCGTTCATTGAGGAGGATTTTTAGGAACATATTGAATGGCTCTGGCTCCCCACTCTCATCATTGTCGTCTTTGAGGAGCAGGGGGGAGGGGAGCGGCAAAGTGCCAGGGACACCCCCCTCGCCAGTCACAGCAAACGGGTACAAAAGCTTGGCACAGTGAGGCAACAAATATGCCAACAGCCACTCTGGCAACCATCGACTCTGAAGGTTCAGTAAGAGGTGAATCATCACTCACCAACAGTAAACACAGAAACACACTGCATGCTGTACAGTACACACTGCCGCAAGCTGCAACTGCAAATATCATCCGCTGGAAATTACAAACCAAAATAATGGAAATTATGATAAGTGTTAGCTATTGATAATATTTGTGTGTAATTGTGAACTGAAGCTGGTGGAACCAAGCGGTTACAAGTAAGTTAACGCAATTTCTGTCATCAGTTGTTACTTACGTAGCGAATATTTAATTCATTAGTATTATTTTGCTTTCAAATACTGAAATCATTGTTATGACTTTGTGTTTACTTAAAGGACCATACTGGTGGTTTTGCATGTATCCAGGTAATTACAAATTGTCTGTACTTACATTACTGCAGTCTTTTTGATCCCACGTGTCCAGTGGACACAAGACTGAAGCATTTCACTTGCGGCTCTTTTCTCCGCTTCGCTATCTTGCAGTCACGCGTGCACTGCCCAGTGCATCGGGGGCGTGCCAAAGGCACTTTTGGTATTTGCCTAGTGCATCTGTGGCACACTTGGATACAGGGTGGGACCAGAGTGAATACATTATCATACATTATAGGTGGGCCTGTTAGAGCCTTCACATTCACTACTTTCATCCCCTTTAAACACAGGACTCTCCCCGTCATGACGCACTGACAGTTTCTGAGGGAATTATTTGCAGAAAGAGAACTTTGAATTGATCTATGATTTTTCATGGAGCTTTGTGAACTGTTCTCAACACTCCTGTTGATTTACAGCAGAAACTGTAGAATAATCCATCAAAAAGACAAGTTTGATGTATACATAAGCACGGAGGTTTCTGTGGGTATTTTGCAACAGTCTGGTGCTGGTTGGGCAAAATGTATCCACTGGATCTGCCGTGCGTAATTGTGCCTGGACAGGGTGCAACATCACTCCAATTAGAAACTGCAGATGGAACAGATACCTGCAGCCTTCAGATGGCTGTAAAGAGAGTCACCAGAGTAAAGGAAAGGCCTTCAGTATAGGCTACTAACTGTGAGAGCTGGTAAGAATCACTCATTAATCTTCTGTCTGGCTGACATTGATGCCATAATCGTACCACAACCTTTTCCGTGTGTGTGATCAACTGGTTGAAAAAGGTAGATAAAAGTGGAAAGACGAACACAACATGAATAAAAGGGTTTGTGAGGTTTTACAGAGATTTATGTTGGTGTGACTTCACCATATAAAGTTACCAAAATATCATGGAACACAAGTGTGCTGAGCTCTCAACCTGCTCTGAGCAGGCGTGCAGTGGACCGCATGAGACACACTCATTCTTGGCACCAAGATTGCAGTGCGCCTCTGGATTGGCATGAACACACCCTCTACCACACCTCTTCTCCTACTGAGGCAGCATTTTCCTATACAGAAAAATGGCAGTTCGCCCGTGCAATGCTGCGTTCCGTGCCGTGCACTGACACCACATTAGTGTCTGAAGCTTGAAGCTAACTTGTGAATGTATACACATGCATCAATCCGATATACTGGATTGGTATCTGTGCCAATACTGACCTTATTAAGGGGATCAGGTATGAGCTATGATGTTATTGCTCGCCTGATCAACATACATACAAATACATTGATTAACATAATTCTAAATTCAATGTTTCTGCTCTCAGTTACATCCATTAAGTCACAGCAGGCCGCATAGTTTGTAGTGCCACACCAATCTCATGTTACCTTATATAAAATTAGTCCAATAAGTTCAGATTTTAAATTTGGGGAAAAGAGAGTCCTGGTGTCAGATCGGTACTGAGCAGATACCATGAGTTGAGGTATCATAATTGATATCAGGGGAGAAAAAGGGGGGATGGGTGCATCCCTAATAAATGCCTACATTTACTGACGGTTGTCATGCAATTTATATTTAATGATTCATTGGTTACGGATTTGTCTTTACTTACATACAGCAAAACTAGTTTTTCTTGTTGTGTCACTCTTCCAATGAAGTCTGTGAAGCAGCATAAAAAATGCTAGGTTCCCCTCTGCCGATATACTGTGTTCAGGGAAAACAGCTTTATTCAAAATTAAGATACGATAATGTGCTGTACTACAGTACTTACAGCAAGTAAAGTACAGCCACAAAGTATCTGCTCCCAAATCGATCATCAATGAGTATGTAATTACATGCACATCACAAGTAGGTGCAAGGAAAACAGCATTACATACATATTTTTGCACCATTAAGGTGTCATGTACAATATGTAATGTTTACTTTCATGTAGCTTAACTGTATTTTTAGCCACACTAGAGGCATGGCTCTGGGGATGGCAATGTCAGTTGGTTAGTCCAACACTTTGGTCCAGACAAGGCTCAAGGTTCAAGGTTCATTTATTTGTCATTATACTATACAGGGTTGTACAACAAAATGCAAGCTGTAGTCCCTTCATGCTACACATGCTGACTTTTCATCTAGCGCCATTATTAAGTCCAAATTTGAATTTGTCCAATACTTTATAGTAGTTTATGGCCAGGAAATGACATTCCCGTCAGCCTCTGCTGTACTTTGTGTTTACTTTGTGTTTTTTTACCGACGTAACATCAAAAATCAGGCACATCCTGTCCATGCATTTGTTACTTCTAGGCTGGATTATTGCAATTCCTTATTATCAGGCTGCCTGAATAAGTCCCTTGAGACTCTCCAGTTCATCCAGAATGCTGCGGCACGTGTACTGACAAGAACTAGGAAAATAGATCATATTTCTCCAATATTAGCTTCTCTGCACTGGCTCCCTGTAAAATCCAGAATAGAATTTCAAATCCTTCTCCTCACCTACAAAGCTCTTAATGGTCAGGCACCATCGTATCTTAAAGAGCTCATAATACCTTATTACCCCACTAGAACACTGCGCTCCCAGGAAGCAGGGTTACTTGTGGTTCCTAGAGTCTCCAAAAGTAGAATGGGAGCCAGAGTCTTCAGTTATCAAGCTCCTCTCCTGTGGAATCAGATCCCAGTTTGGGTTCGGGAGGCAGACAACATCTCCACATTTAAGAGTAGGCTTAAGACTTTAGGCTCAGGTGAGCCCTGAACCATTATCGGCCGTAGCGATGTCGTCCTTTTTGGAATATGATGGACTAGATGGCTTGTGGTGCTCAAAGAACCAAAGAAATACATTTGAAATCTACGGCCGATATCTCCAAAACTCGGCAACTCCCACCAAAACAATCTAGATGGATAAACAGCAGTACAAGTAAGAGAAATCAGCCTATTAGTATACATATGTGTAACCATTTTGACCTGAGGAAGATCTGACTGGGATCAAAATATTAAATATTAATATTAAATAAATGTGTGGTTTAGAGTCAGTGTGCAGACATTACTCTTTTCATCAAGGCAAGACAACAAAATTGGAAATATGGCTGCTGAAGAAAATATTGCTTGAAGACACTCTGCTTCTGAAATGCTTCCAATGGACATTTGATCTGCAACACAACCAGAAAGCGATACAGGCACTACCTGGGATTGGTGCATTGAAAAACACTGACATCCAAAATCTTCGATTCAGTTGCTGAACAGCAGAACAATAAAAGACCAAATTCATAGAATCTTTTTCACAGCATCTTTGTTTATTTACATATTACTATTATTATTTATATATTTTTTGTCTTCTGGATTTTGATTTTCCAAAAAGGCATCTTATCTAGGCTTTTCTGCAGACAACTATGCGACTTCAGACATTGGGATGTCCTTGAACACAAGACCAAGGGTAGTTTTAAAAATCATCTCTGCTTGCAACCCCAGTACAACACACAACAGACACAACTTCGGAAAAAAATAATACCAGCAAATTGTTCAATTATGTATTGTACCAATGTAAGGCAAGTTTCAGGTCTTTGCAAGTTGATTTTCAAAGCCCACTAAGACGAACGACTATACATATGTGAATAAGAATTTCTTTTAGAATTAAGTAAAGAGTTATTCATGGTATAGAATTCAGAATCTTATCTTAACTTATCCTTGGCCTGTCAGGTGTCTTTGATATCTAGAGGGCTACGGGGGTGAAACTGCCCCACAGGTTGTAATTAAACAGAGGATAAAATTCTGATGAAGTGATTCAGACTCACCATACTCAGTGACGTGACTCAGCTCTCAGCAGGAAAAAGAACTTGAGCACCGAGTGTTAGCAGCATGAGTGTGTTCTTGTGTTATTAACTAGACTTACTCTAGTGTAGTTCATTAAGGCTGCCTACTTTCTGCATATTAAAAGTCAGCTAAGTCTCTCTGCTGAGTGGGGAGTGTATTTGAACACAATTTTCCAATGTGGTTGCTTTAATTACCTCCAGAAAAGCCCAGAATAGAAAGAAATAAACTCATTTAAGAAGTGAGGGATGAGGGAGAGGGAAGCAGGAGAGGGAGGGAGAGGAGCGGTGAAAAAGGAGGCAAAGAAGTGAGAGAAAGAGAAAAAGAACTGAAGAATAAACTGGGGTTTGTCTCTGGTCTTCTTACAGTTACCATTAAAACTACTGGGATGCACATCTCATCCATTATGTCAAATATAAATCCACATTTAAGAAAGTTTGACAAGGAGAACCACCACCTGCAGTCTTCCATGAGGAGACAGCAACAACAGCAGGAAAAGGTTCACTACTGAGCTAAAACCACCATAGAGAAAAGCATCAACTTTACAAGAAATTGTCTTTAACTCTGCAGCACTGAACAATGAACCAAATGAGGTGACAACAATAAGGTGACACACACTCTCCATTAGGGTCTGTTGCTCTTTGTATTTGCTGGTTCTTAAGGTGTGTTTAGACATACACACAGCAAATTGTAGGGGGTTAGGGTCGGGTTATAAGTGGTTCATACGACACTGTTGGAAAGCAAAAGTGTTTATAGTTGTTCCAAACGGCCACACTCAGAGGCGAAGTGTGACCCGGCCATCATGGAGAGGGGCGATAAGCGATGGCGTTTAAATATGGGGATACCTCTCCTGGAAGACATTCATAGTGTTGCACTCAGAGTTTTGTAAAGAATGAAAAAAGAGAGTCAGACCCTGGCTCCTTTCTCACCTCCACACAGCTGGCCAATCCCGACCTGAAGTGGATGTGAATGTCGGATTGTCGGTTTTGGAAAGTTACAGAAATGGTCGGACACAGCCCCCCAAGCCTGACATCGCAAAGGTGTTGAAGGAGCAGGTTTCCGAAGCTGTTCGACAAACCAACAAGCACTTCTTGGAAGCATACTGGCAGCTTTAGGTGCCTAGATTGCATACAAAGTCAATGAAAAGATGGGAGTGAGCACAAACACACACACATTTGTTCTAGTTGGTGCAAACTGAGTTACAGGTGCGTCCGTACGAGTTGAAAATATTTTAACTTGAGTGAAAAATGTGAGTATATTTCGAGGTTTTATAAATCAACTCCATACATACAGCAACCTAGAGTTCCTGACGAGATCGGAGATCAGTTAGAGCCTGAGCACAGTTCAGTGCAGATGTTGCTAAATAGCTTACACCAAACGTCTGTACAGTCTGTACATTAGCTGTTTACTAAATACAGACTGCACAAATAGTCCAATGGTCAAATTCACCTCAATAACTCCAGGCTAAAATTTGATTTGCTGTTCTACGCTATTCTGTCTGAACGTGTAGGGTGTGTGGGGAGTCGGGGGCCCACTTTATTACAAAAATATGCAATAAAGCGCAATAAAGTTTAGGATAACTACAGGGTGAGCATACCTCATCATAGGTAAAAGGGGGATCTACATTAACTTAATCACTAATTTAACAATGATCAGTCTCCTTATCAGTTACTCTTCTGACCTTTCAAGCCAATCCAATCAAAGGGCCCAGTGTTAGCAGTTAGCACTTGGGCCCAGCATGACATTGTTGTGCCAGTGCACTTAATATACATATGTAGTTTGCTTGATTATACATCTAACATAGAATTTAACACATTGACATTAATTAATGGCTTCAGTCCAAAGAAGTCTGTATATCAGTTTCCATAAAACTAGCATTATGTGACCTGCCCAGAACTGGGAAACCCCGCTGATTCAGAGCGCTGAGAAGGTGTAAAACAAAGACCATGTATGTGTAAATGCTGTTTGACCTTTTAGCTCCGGCCGCACCGAGCGAGCAGGGACTGACAAAGAGTACGAGTGGTTTACCACAGCAGCAAGCCTGCGACATAGACATTACAGCGCATGAATATGCCAGAGTATTAGGTAACCAAGAGGATTATTCAGACGAGAATGAGAGTCATTTGCATTGCAAATTAAAACAGTATTTAAAGCGGAGTAACATGCCCTTCAAATAACTTCTGCTGCATAAAAATCCCAGTTCTTCTCCCTTTTAAAACTGTTATAAGGTGGGAAGTGCAGTACATGAAAGAGCCAGCGCTTCCACAATGAACATCACCATTACACTGAATTATCGTTGGCCCGGCCTCCTCTCTCAGATACGGCACACTGTGTCATAATCATTTCATGGACAGTTTTGGGAGAGAATTCAGCATGTGATTAATTGATTCAAATCACTCTGTGTTCCTCCCGCAGGTTAAACAGCTCAGAGAATCAATACGTCCTCGTGACGAACTGCGTGGTGTTGAAACCGTACAGGGACGTGGCATGAAGATGCACAGTGATGCAGTGTGCCAGTATTGAGTGTGGGTGGTTTTACAGTGTCAATGCTGTTGTGGATGTTGAAGGTGACGGAGAAAGAAGAATGTGCAACTTTGTGGTTTTGAACCCGGCCCATGATTATGTTCCTATATTTGGATCTATTGACTAAAAAGTTAGGAATATTTAGGAGCTTAAAGCACTTGGTTGAAGTGATGGAAATGTTGTGGTCTCAGTTCAATATTAAAGGATAAGGTGGTGTTTTTCTATATTTTGTTGTTAACCATGCAATTGTCTGTTTCTCAAAACTTTCCAACCTCCCTACCCTGTCTGTGACATTCAGCACCAAACCCGTTGATTCCTACGGAAGCCGTAAATCTGAAGACGTGAAAAAAAAGCACAAATATATTGTTTCATTTTTAAAAGGCTCAGCAATTTCCTAAAACAGCTGGTCACTGAAGTGCAAATTTAACGCAAACAGGAAGAAATAGTGCATTTGTTGGGGGCTATTTTCAGCGGCGGATTAATCCACATTTCGTGCTGTAGTTAGTATTTTGGGTAGTAATTAAGGAACATGTCACCCAGTGCAACAGTGTGGCATTGATGTGTATGTGTTAATAGTCATGTATAATTTTTCTATGCCATGATTTTGCTTCTTTGTAGCCTAAACTAAACGACACGTGGGTCTGTAACCTTTGTAATGACAACTGTCTAGGAGACGGGTATCACACAGTATTTTCACTGAATGTCAGAATACATGTATAATGATTAAGGGGGGAAAATACTTGCTAAAGTACTGTAAACCATCCATCTATATTTAACTTTTTAAATTTGCATATTTTTGAGGACTGCTTTGGTTCTGTTTAAGTAATTTTTGCTCTTCATTCCTTCTGGGTACCATTGTTTCGTCATTATTGCAGAGATATCGACATGGGCGTATTTTAACGGATCGTATCGGCTAAATTAAAGATCAAAATCTGATCATTTCTTTACTGTACTCCACTGTGTTTTGTCCACTTCAGCCTGCTAGTGGTGCAGCCCTGCTCTCCTTTACCGCAGCTGGTCTCTACAGTGCAGCATTCCGCATGCATTTGCCGAGGTCCAGCGGTAACAAATCTGTTATCTCTCCTCTGTCCTACTTATTAGCAAAGAGCAGTGTAATACCAGAAAAGCTGTGCAGGTTCTCATTTTTAGCTGGCTCTGACCGTCATGTAAAATAATAAACATTGTCATATAAGCGGTCACTAATTAACGTTAATTCTAGGAGTATGCAGGCTCACATTTCAGAGTACTGGCACCTTTTTTTAATCCAATTCAAGCACAGTATCATTTGCCTATAAAAGAAGTTTCTATAGAAATAACAAAACAATGGAATTTGGGAAAATAAGATGCACAAAGTCTTCTTTTTTCTGGGTTATTGTTTCAACACCCCACCCATTCTCCTTGTCATCAGCGACAGCTCCTTATCTGGCTAATGAAGCATAGCAAACACGCTGATGCACTTTTTACACAAGGTTCATGGTAACAAATCAGTATGCCAGTTAAGTTCAGTCTTCCACTGAACAAGATATCTTTCATTCATTATTGATGTTGTGTGAGAGGAGCTTTCCCCTGAAGGCACACTAGGATTCCCATAGCCAGACTCAGCATCAAAGGCTTCTCTATAATCTTGTCTTCTCTTTTCCCACCCCTCCACTCGCTGACTCTCCACATTACATGGTCCATCTTACTCATTTATTACTTTCCCTCGCCGTATGTGTTTAATTATGCTATCACTTGTAGTAGATAATACGATAGCAGGATGAACAGTGCAACGGCTGATATTTGTGATATCCATATTAAAAGCAAAATTTCCATGTAGAAGAGCATTGATTTTGTATGGACAGATTGTACTTGTATCTTATATTGTTTCATCTCTACATTACCTTACTAATGTACAGTGTGCATTAGTGCACTGTGTAGCTTATAGGTGGGGTATGTGATTCTAATCCAGTACACGTCTTTTTGTCAAATTCAGCGAATATCTCCTCACGGGCCGCTAGCTGTCTGTTCAGTGTGTGTGCTGTTCGTACTCAGACCTGGCTCTGTAAATGGGAAACAAACAAAGCAGCTCGGACCGGGCCACACAGCACTATTCCAGCCACGATTTGTGCGTCAGGTAACGTTAAATGACTTGCCCACGGACATTCAGCTTACTTTCTAGTTTGCCCAGACATGCTGCTGTTGTGATGTTAGCTACAGTAGCAGGAGAGTTGTGAGTCTCGCTGTCTGGAGCTGCTGTGCTGGCTCTGGGAAACCGTCTCGTGCTCTCTGGCTGTTAGCTTCACAGCAGCAGCTGTAGCGACAGTCTGCTAACCCACAACCTAGCTAAGCTAACCCACAACCTAGCTAACGTTAGTCACATTACTTGCTGTGTCGTTGTTGGTATTGGATTTCTCCAGAATCGCATTCCCCACCTTTAACTTGTAAAGCAAGGCAATATACCTGCCAGGGTTCGACTCTATGGACTAGGGCACTACAGTTTCAGGAATACTTCTGCATTAAGGTGTTGCTGTAGCCACAACAGAGATGTCAATTGTGTGGCAAATTATTTATAAGCTGTGTCTGATTTCAGGGGATGTCTCCTTTGAATGAGGTTGAGGTCCAACAGCATTTTAATGCTAAAAGTAACAAATCCTTCCAAATCTAATTAAATTTAGCTTTCAACATTTGCAAGGAACTGAATTTACAAATAACTAAAACTCAAAGTTTAAATTTTCACCTTTTGTTGGCTGAGAGGGCAGAAACACTAGGTTTACCTGGTGTTTACGAGGTTAACCTGTAGCTACAACCTGAAAATGAGATGAAATGTTAAACTTGAAAACTTGTTACTTGCTAACAATAATTAACTTGAAAACTTGTAATTTGTAAACGTTAATTAACTTGAAAACTTGTTACAATGTTAAGAAACTTAAACACTTCTAACTTGCTAATGTTAATTGACTTGTTACTTACTAGTTAATAAACTTGAAAACTTGTTACTTGCTAACATTAATTAGCGATAGCTGACGTAATGTGCTGACGTAATGCTACTGCTGAAGTTGTCATTTCAACCAGTCGGTGGTTGACCAGCTTGCAAAGCTTGCTAACATTGCATGAATGATTTCTACATTGTTCTTTTCTAATATAAAAGAACAAGGACAGATAAAAGGTTTGATAAGAGATTTGTCAGCTTAGCAAATCCGAATGGAAAATGGAACCAGCCATTGAAACACTGACTGTCTTACTCGGTCCAACTGTCACACTCTTAAATCTCCTACAAATGTATATGACAAAGTTTTGCCAGAAATTATTTTTGCCAGAATTTTAAGGACATAGCCTAGGCTACAAACAGTGTCTTTTGTAGCCCTCAGTGTTCCCGGTGAGTCCCAGTTAGTGCTTAATTGTGAAGTTGAGGGTTGAAACTTTAAATTATGTTTTAATGAAACATTTTTGTACACCATGCAGGTTCAACCCTGAAGCCTTCAGTCCTTCGATAGCCAGACCATCAAAGGACATTTATGTCCTTACTTCAAGGAGCTCCTGAAATACACAGCTGCCCTACATAGTTGTAGTTTTGAGTAGGTTCTACCTTTTAATTATCACAGCGCTACTGCAGAATGAGTTGGCTACAAAACCCTCTAAAGCAATGATGGCAGTGGGAATGGGATTAATGGTAATGAGAATACCGCTAGCGTGGCTGAAAGGATGTCCAGACTGAAATATCTCAACAACCATTCGATGAATTGCCTTGAAATGTGGTACACATTCATGATGTCCCCTTCAGGATGAATTTAACCGATTTGTACAATACTTTAGTTTATGACCAAATACCTGCAAAACTAATGACATTCAGCCTCAGCTTTGCTTTGTGTTTTGTGTTAATTATTAAATGTTAACATGCTAACACACCAAGATGATGACTATGATAAACATTATACCTGCTAAACATCAGCATGTTACCATCGTCACTGCGAGCCTGTTAGCACGCAGATGTTAGCATTTAGCTCAAAGCACCACTGTGCCAAAGCACAGCCACGCTGGTGGAACTGCGTGGCTGTAGACTCTTAGCCTTGTTTCAACAAACAGCAGCAACATGTAAGTGGAAAATATGAAGCAGACCACAGTTGTTGTGGTGTCCAAATAGCCTGCATAGTCTCTAGGCTACATATGTGTACATACAATACTGGTCCCACAGACACCTATGACTTACAGCAGCTACAGCAACGTTTAGAAGTATAAATCATACTTAATGCTTCCAGAGTTATGAGTTCCATTACTTAGAACAAGCCACTAAGGGTCTGTGTTCACCGAAAACCTCATCATTTTCCTTCACAAACTTATACTGTAATCATCATGATCTGAACAGGCCACTGAACTCTTCCTTGCACCTAGTAGGCCTACTGAGAGCATTAAACTCATCTTAGGTTGAAAAAAGTAACTTTTTTTGCAGCGATAGAACAAGCCAAATTAGCCATTTAGCTTCTGTAACTTACATACTGAACAACGCTTGGCTCTCTGCTTCAGAAGAAAAAAAACTTTAACGACCGTTGGACAGGCTGTCCATGACTAACATGGCCGTGCTAACACTGCCAAGAGTTTGGGGTTCCATTCCCCAGAGGAAGGCACAGACATTGCCAGGGTTTCTATCCTGGTATGCAGGGAGCGGGAGTGTCTCCAAATCATTCCATTGTACCACTGTTAATAACAGCCTCTAACATGTATTCACCATTAGAAGCAATTGCAGTCAATCTCTTTCTGATTTAATATTTTGCCTTCCTGACACCTCTGCTCCTCCCCTTCATCTTGAGATGTGTGGAGGGGAACACGGTGAGCACTTCAGCGCTATTTGTTAAGCAACGAGTGGAGGATCTCGGAGCGGAGCAGGCTGGAGCTGTCACCCGCCCACAGACAGTAAGCCTCGGTGCACACACCCTGGGAGCTCACGCGGCTGCTTCAGCCAACAGAGGGCAAAAATACAGAAGTGACAGAAGGAGGGGGAAAGAATTGTGACGGTAGTAAGGGAAATGATGTGACACTGTACATACACTATAGAGATTGGTTTGCTTATATATATGAGGTTAGGGCTTTTGGTCTTATGACATATTTCTGTAAATATCAGTCAGTCGTGTGATCCACCGCTAAAATAACAGAGGTTACATACGGTAAACACTTCAGCTGTTAGTTCCTCATTTTCAGGCGCTAACATATGTATAAGGTCTTTCTGTCATTGGCCAGGTGTATCATCCCATTTTCACGCTGACAAGAACACACAATTCTGAAGGAAACAATGAATTTATATATTTTTAGAAAGTTTTTCAGACTGGTTGTCAAACAAAGTCATTGTCAAGTATGTCTCAAGTCTCAGCTATGTAGTGCAGAGTCAAGTCCTAAATCAAGACAGGTAAGTCCCAAGTCAAGTCCAAGCTAAACTTTGTGTTTTGAGTTATTATGCACACTACACCAGATTTATTGAAACAGTAATAGGTAGTGCAGTAAATGAATAGAAATAATGAATGATTTTTAATAGTTTCTATGTATTACTTTAAGATGACTTATTATTACACCTGGTGCCTTATACCAGGTGCCTTGGTGTCTTATCCCTATGACACAATTCCAATTACTTACTCGACCAGAGCAGAGTCTTTAAAACAGAATGCGATAATCTGTCATATCATCTGTTGTCTATCTGCTGGCCTGCACTGCCAGCCTCTCCTTCCAGCGGAACATGATTGGCTGCTGCTGGGTTGATTAAAAGTATATCCCGTGTCAGGAAAATTAGTTTTCTAATATCATTTTTCATCCATTAGGCTTGGGGAGGAAATAAAGTCATTCTGAGTTAAAAGGCTAAAGTCCACATGAGCCACCGGTGTTAGTTGTGAGTCTAAACTCACCACATTTATGACTCGAGTCCAAGTCATGACATGAGCCCATGCCTCTGCTGGTTATCTGGAGCTTCACTTATCCTTTGGAGGGTGGCGAGGGGGCTGGAGCCGCTCCCAGTTGACACTGGGCGAGAGGCGGGGTACACCCTGGACAGGTCGCCAGTCAATCAAAGGGCTGACACACAGAGACAGACAACCATTTATACTCGCCAATTAACCTAACCTGCATGTCTCTGGACTGTGGGAGAAAAAACCCCTCGCAGGCACGGAGAGAACATGCAAACTCCACACAGAACTATATTAAAAATATCATTGTAGGATTGACCTGTTTGGTGGACTTTGCATTATATTACTTATATAATCCTTATAGTCCATTATATATCACAGTATTCTTTTCAACTGCTGTCATACACATGTTATACTTATATATCATTATTTATTGTATAGTGTGCATATGATACATGTATGATTATATATACTTTACATATATATATAGACACACACTATATACTTTAATATATGAATGTATATTGTAAGTATTTTTTTATATTTGTCCTACATGCTTATATTTATATTGTGTATCATGTGTATTGCACATTATAAAATGTTTAAAAAACGAATTTTGACACAAGGCTGCTCTAGAAGACAGGAACACACGATTAGCTAATGTAGCATGACCCTTAGGGCTAAAGTTAATATTCTCCTTTAGTGGAGCACATTCCTAACAAATCTGTATAGGCTTGACATTTATTCTCGACCTTGGAAACAGCAGGACGGTGTAGTCCCTCATTCGTCCAGGAGTGTTCTATCGTAGAAAAGGTTTCATTGTAGTCATCTGGACACTGTTTTCAGAATCAAGACGTTTCGGCTCCCATCCGGAAGTCATTCTCAATTGAGAATGACTTCCGGATGGGAGTCCAGATGACTACGACTGAAACCTTTTCTTGGAAACAGCAGTTGACAAAACTATCCCCAGTCCCAGAAGTTCCACTTCCTCACTTGATCTGGATCTTCCACCAATGTCACACTATCTAGTTTTCCCAATTGTCATAGAACTGATGTTCAAAATTCCCATCGTTCATTAGTGTTTTTAGAACTTCGCATCAATGCTGGCATAAAAGTTTAGCTCAACGTTAAGTGGTAAGTGGCCCTTGAGTGTCAACTTTATAATTAAACAAATTATATCCAACCAGTTGACACCTAGTGGACCTGTGGCTTTTGTGGCCCCTGGCTGGAAATCCAGCCTTGAAACGTATCAGCAACAGTGTAACCCTCATGTGCACTCTGGTATATGGCACACCACACAAATTAGAATTCAACCCTTATTCCTCAAACACAGTGGAGTCATTTGAAGCCTACACTCTCTGACAGTGCAGTGAAGAAAATTCAAGCACTCTAATAAGGTTGAATCTGTTTTTAAAGAAGCCCGAGTTTCATCCTCAGTAGACTTAAATGAGATGAGACAGAGAAGCAACAGCGATGTCTCTGAAACTCAGCTGAGCATCTCTGACTACAGTGAGCTACCCTTCAGAATGTCACACAGCTGCGTGATGGATCTCTTCTTATCCCTGAGAGCATTTTGCCACCTACTGACTGTTAGCGGTAATCACATGACTAATCACATTTCACTTGCACCTTCCACGTCCATACAGGGTGCAGTAGTGCAAGGTTTTGTTATCCATGAAATAAAATCCCATTTCAAAAATCCACAATGACAAATGTACGGAGACAATATTTTTCAGTGCAGAAATGTGTGGATACTGAGTTTGAAAAGAGAGCAAAAAAACTTGATGACAATCTGGCACGCATCTGAGTAATGTAAATCCTGAGTAAATGAAAATGTATGGAATAATTAAAAAGCTTTGATTTGGGCACAAGGCTCAACATAAAAGCACCGAAGGAACACTTGAATCGCTGATGGAATTAAGCACATTATTAATGTAGGCTTACTTCAGGCTACTGCATCTCTGAGGTTCATCCTTTGATATCTTCCAAAGTCATTAATATTGCATAGTGTAGCTGAAGTCTTAATCACCAGATCCACCAGTGTATAAAGCACTACTAGGATTTCTCAAAGAAATAAGTTGCAGACAATATCAAACCAGCGATCATTTAAACCCAAACTGCCATTGACTTTGAAATCCCCACTGACAGCATGCCGTTCTGTCATGGCTTCGTTTCCCCCTGATGGCATTTCACCAAGGACAATGCTGCGGTGTGCATACAAGTGGATTAATTAAAAGATTCATAAGTCAATCAGAGAACATTAACATACTGGAGAGCGGTTTCAATGCACAGGGTTCAGTGCGAGAAAACATCAAAGGGTTTAAACTGCAGGCATGAAAGGCATGGGAAATGAGCTTTCAAAAGGAGAGGCACTGCCAAAGCCTGCAGGAGGAGAGGAGCCTCTCGCTGACTCTCAGGTACTCTGAGCCTCCAATGAAGAAGCCCTCATACCCCCCGGGCTGAAGGGGGGGGGCAGAAGAAGAGCTTAAACAATCATGTCTTGTTTTTTTCTCACTGTGGATCAAGTTACATTCTCTGTTCTTACACCCAATTCTCAAATGTATTTCTATTGAGTAAGTGTCGTCTGTGCTGCAAAGTATGAATGCTGTTGTGTAATTTTCTATGAAATGTGCCTGCTGGATGCAGTGTTTGCTGTGCATCTTTATGCCAAATGCAGGAGTAACAAACGTGCAAAACGCATCATTGCACTTTGCTGGACTATTGTCCGATTTTGCACTGGTCAGCTGTAGGTTGCAACAGGTAAGTGCCATCACATTCACCACCATCGTCTTCATCATCTTCGTCATCATTATCATCCAAACTGGCTCTGCCAACGCACCACATGCATTCCTGATGTCCAAAAAGTAGCATCACCAAATGAAAACTTGGATGGCTGGATGTTTCAAAGCTCTGCCACTTCCAGACACACCAAAACGCACCCGTCAGGTGCCCGGCTGAAGGCGGCCACGCGTCATTCCCCGAGCCACATCAGCGACCGGGACTGAGCTCAGCGCATGACAGCGCGGATGAGCTGCAACATATTTCCATGTCACATAACTTTACAGATGTGTTTTTAATTTGGCATATATCAAAAAAATATGTATTCGCCATAAAGAGTCATCCACCGCAAGATTTGCTTCATCCAGACATGACAGCGTGGGGAAACTTACCCGCATCCCGCAGCTGGTCCTGACATCTTTATTTCAAACTTGTATCCTTAGTTGACGCTCCTCACTCTCAGCAGCTTGACCTTTGCCGAAATGCAGCCGAGCAGAGAGAACAGCCGCCGTTATTTCCTCTTGGGGAGGGGAGGTGAAGTCCTTTTTGGCACAGGGTAACCGACCCGACGGCGCGCAGCCGCTGCTCACAGACGGAGCGCTTTATTATTTCTAACGGGCGCGCTACCGCTGCACGGCTGTACGGGGTCTGACCCAGCGTGATGGGAGCGCTCGTTAAACTGACACTGTTAACCGCATGACACGAGCATTTAGGTGGCGCTTACCCACAACGTTCATCTTCACTGATTAGGCTACTTCAGCGGGGCAACATCCCAGAATCCCTTCTGTCTGGCGTGGAGAATTGTAAGCTGAATTCCATTTGAAATTTCGGGTTTTTTATGGGAGCATCACTTTCTGAGGAAGAGCAGAGACTTGGCAGAAAATGTTAAGACGTTAATCGTTAGGGGGTTCTTTGAATTTTGGCACAATAGTGATCCAACAAACAGCACTTTATTTAAATAAAATCTTTAAGAATGATTCCCACACTCTCCTCAGTAGTATGTCTTGATGAGACAGAATAAAAAGTTCAAGTTGATATTTTACTTGAAATGTTTGATTAGTGCCATAAAATGTATGTAATTTCTTAAAGCATAGAAACTGCCTTCTTCTTTGAGGAAACCTTAATTGTCATATTTCAGAACAAGGCACAAGGCCTAAATATAGACATTCCAAACTACTTAAAGACTGCTTTTACAATACAGTAAGCTATATGATTAAATGATTAAACATAGTTTAATATGAATATAATATTAATATTTAATATAATTTTCTGACTTAATGCCACTCTACAAGGCAGGGGAATCTGGCTGTCGTTTATTTGTGTATCCACCTGAGCAAGCATGCAGCCCACTGAGTGTCCTTAAGCAATAAGGCACTGAACCTGTAAGGTCAGCCGAGACATGAAATATATTTTAAAAGCACATTTTTCAAAAATATAACAACAGGGGATCATTTAAGACTAATGTAGGCTAATCTGATAGTGTGCTTTTCTTACATCAAATAAATATTAGTCAATCGTTGTTACTACTTTCTCTACCACCGGAATTTAGTCAGTGTCCATTTTGTAAATGATGCCCCATTGGTATCATTTGCCGATTCATGCTTGTTTGTTGTTGCAGTTGTCACACCCAAAGGAGTTTTCTGTCGTTGTGGTGCAATGAGCTTCTCAGCTGAAAATGTGACTTCGTCAAATATCAGATTAGTCACCATTTCACCTGTCCTTGATTAGCGGGAGAGTAGTGTCACTAATTAGAGAAGTGGATACACACTAAGTATTTTTCATCAGGGTTTTAACCAGAAAGTGGAATCCTTGTTACAGCAGGGGCCCTGAGGAGCAATCTCAGTTTAATTTTCATACATATAAAATTTGTGTGCACATGCCTACTGTCCATCACATACAGTAATGTGAGCACTTAACATGTCCTCCAGTGACTATCATCTATTCAAACTACTGATCTGCTGCTCTTTTTAATGTTCATTATAAAAATTCATGGAAGTCTGTCTGGTAAACAGATCACATGGCTTGTTTGTTTGAGAACTCACTCAAAGGATTTAAAATAAACGTTGTCTTGTCCAGTATCTATACTGTATAATGCAGATTGTGATAAACTCACAGTCTGAATGATCAGCAGCTGTAAACTTACCTCAAGTGTCAGAGATCAACCGCAATCTTTCCTGCAGCCTCAGGGTCCGGGAGGCGTACAGGTCCTGGAGGGATGGCAGACTGCAGCCAATCACCTTCTCGGCAGAGCGAATGATACACTGCAGCCTGCCCTCGTCCTTGGCAGTGACAGCAGTGTACCAGATGGTGATGGAGAAGGTGAGGATGGACTCGATGATGGCGGCGTAGAAATACACCATCATTGTCTTTGACAGGTTGAATTTCTTCAGCTGCCGCAGGAAGCACGTCCTCTGCTGGGCTTTCGTGGTGAGGGAGCTTACGTTCAGCTCCCATTTGAGGTCCTGGGTGATGATGGTCCCAGGAAGCAGAAGGACTCCACAGTGTCGACTGGCGGGGTCACACAGGGTGAGGGGGGTGGGCAGGGCTGGGTTCTTCCTGTAATCCACAACCATCTCCGCGGTCCTGAGAGGGCTAAGCTCCAGGTTGTTCTGACTGCACCAGGTCACCAGGTGGTCAGTCTCCCACCTGTAGACAGATGAGGATGAGTCCGTCTACAGGTGGGAGTAGACTTGACTAGACAGCTAGGACTAAAGTCTGGAATTTGGATGTAATATAATTTAAGCAGAAGATTCTAGGTTCGTGTTAAACTCCTGCCTGTGTTTTTAAGTTTCTGTTCACAATTCTCTTAAAACTGCAAGACCTGCACTCCATCCATCCATCCATCCATCTTCTTCCGCTTATCCGGGGCCGGGTCGCGGGGGCAGCAGTCTAAGCAGAGACTCCCAGACTTCCTTCGCCCCAGACACTTCCTCCAGCTCCTCCGGGGGGATCCCGAGGCGTTCCCAGGCCAGCCGAGAGACATAGTCCCTCCAGCGTGTCCTGGGTCTTCCCCGGGGCCGCCTCCCGGTGGGACATGCCCAGAACACCTCCCGAGGGAGGCGTCCAGGAGGCATCCGGATCAGATGCCCTAGCCACCTCAGCTGGCTCCTCTCGACGTGGAGGAGCAGCGGCTCTACTCGAGCTCCCCGTGTGACTGAGCTCCTCACCCTATCTCTAAGGGAGCGCCCAGCCACTCGGGCGGAGGAAGCCCATTTCGGCCGCTTGTATCCGCGATCTTGTCCTTTCGGTCACCACCCAAAGCTCATGACCATAGGTGAGGGCAGGAGCGTAGATTGACCGGTAAATCGAGAGCTTTGTCTTTCGACTCAGCTCCTTCTTTACCACAACGGTCCGATACAGCGCCCGCATCACTGCAGACGCTGCACCGATCCGCCTGTCAATCTCACGCTCCATCCGTCCCTCACTCGTGAACAAGACCCCGAGATACTTAAACTCCTCCACTTGGGGCAAGGACTCCCCACCCACGCCGAAGAGAGCAAACCACCTTTTTCCGGTCAAGAACCATGGCCTCAGATTTGGAAGAGCTGATTCTCATCCCAGCTGCTTCACACTCGGCTGCAAACCGCCCCAGTGCATGCTGCAGGTCCTGGTTTGAAGAAGCCATCAGAACGACATCATCTGCAAACAGCAGAGATGAGATCCTGTGGTTCCCAAACCGGACACCCTCCGGCCCCTGACTGCGCCTAGAAATTCTGTCCATATAAATTATGAACAGAACCGGTGACAAAGGGCAGCCCTGGCGGAGTCCAACATGCACCGGGAACAGGTCTGACTTACTGCCGGCAATGCGAACACAGCTCCTGCTCCGGTTATACAGGGACCGGACAGCCCTTAGCAAAGGGCCCCGGACCCCATACTCCCAGAGCACTCCCCAAAGCGCCCGGGGCACACGGTCGAATGCCTTCTCAAGATCCACAAAGCACATGTGGACTGGTTGGGCAAACTCCCATGAACCCTCGAGCACCCGATGGAGAGTATAGAGCTGGTCCAGTGTTCCACGACCGGGACGAAAACCACTCTGCTCCTCCTGAATCCGAGGTTCGACTATCGGACGAATTCTCCTCTCCAGTACCCTGGAATAGACCTTACCGGGGAGGCTGAGAAGTGTGATCCCTCTGTGATTGGAACACACCCTCCGGTCCCCCTTCTTATACAGAGGGACCACCACCCCGGTCTGCCAGTCCAGAGGCACTGTCCCAGACCGCCACGCGATGTTGCAGAGACGTGTCAGCCAAGACAGTCCCACAACATCCAGAGACTTAAGATACTCAGGACGGATCTCATCCACCCCGAAGCCTTGCCACCAAGGAGCTTGCCAACAACCTCAGTGACTTCGGCCAGGGTGATGGATGAGTCCGCCTCCGGTCCCCAGCCTCCGCTTCCTCTTCGGAAGACGTGACAGCGGGATTGAGGAGATCCTCAAAGTATTCCTTCCACCGTCCGACAACATCCCCAGTCGAGGTCAACAGCTCTCCACCCGCACCGTGCAAGGTGTTGGTGAAGCACTGCTTCCCCCTCCTGAGCCGCCGGACGGTTTGCCAGAATTTCTTTGAGGCCGACCGATAGTCCTCCTCCATGGCCTCTCCGAACCTCTCCCAGTCCTGAGTTTTTGCCTCTGTGACCGCAGACGGGCTGCAGCACGCTTAGCCTGCCGGTACCTGTCAGCTGCCTCGGGAGTCCCCACGAGCCAACAAGGCCCGATAGGACTCCTCTTCAGCCTGACGGCATCCCTTACTTCCGGCGCCCACCACCGTGTTCGGGATTGCCGCCGCGACAGGCACCAGAAACCTTGCGACCACAGCTACGAGCCGCCGCAGATCGACAATGGAGGTGGAAAACATGGTCCACTCGGACTCAATGTCCCCAACCTCCCGGGATCTGGGAGAAGCTCTCCCGGAGGTGTGAGTTGTAGACCCTGCTGACAGAGGGCTCCGCCAGACGTTCCCAGCAGACCCTCACGATACGCTTGGGCCTGCCAAGTCTGTCTGGCTTCCTCCCCGCCAGCGGATCCAACTCACCACCAGGTGGTGATCGGTTGACAGCTCCGCCCCTCTCTTCACCCGAGTGTCCAAGACACGCGGCGGAGGTCAGATGATACGACAACAAAGTCGATCATCGACCTCCGCCTAGGGTGTCCTGGTGCCACGTGCACTGATGGACACCCTTGTGCTTGAACATGGTGTTAGTTATGGACAAACTGTAACTAGCACAGAAGTCCAACAACTGAACACCGCTCGGGTTCAGATCAGGGCCGTTCCTTCCGATTACCCCTCTCCAGGTGTCACTGTCGTTGCCCACGTGGGCGTTGAAGTCCCCAGTAGAACAACGGAGTCCCCGGGTGGTGCACTGTCTAGTACCCCTCCCAGGGACTCCAAGAAGGCCTGGTACTCTGCACTGCTGTTCGGCCCGTGAGGCCGCCACAACAGTGAGAGACCTGTCCCCACCCGGAGGCGGAGGGACGCGACCCTCTCGTTCACTGGGGTAAACTCCAACACGTGACGGCTGAGCTGTGGGGCTATGAGCAGGCCCACACCAGCCCGCCGCCCTCCCCGCCCGGCAACGCCAGAGAAATGGAGCGTCCAGCCCCTCTCGAGGAGACGGGTTCCAGAGCCCAGGCTGTGCGTGGAGGCGAGGCCGACTATATCTAGCCGGTAACGCTCAACCTCCCGCACAAGCTCAGGCTCCTTCCCCAGCGAAGTGACATTCCATGTCCCTAGAGCCAGTTTCTGTGTCCGGAGATCTGGTCGCGAAGCCCCTGCCTTCGACTGCCGCCCAGATCTCTCTGCACCGCCCCTTACGGATCCTCCTGCGGGTGGTGGGTCCACGGGAGGACGGCCCCACGCCGCTCCTTCGGGCTGTGCCCGGCCGGCCCCCGGGGAAAGGCCCGGCCACCAGGCGCTCGCCGTCGGGCACCCACCCCAGGCCTGGCTCCAGGGTGGGGCCCCGGTAGCGCCAATCCGGGCGACGTAACTGGCCTTGATTTTAAATAATCCATAAGGGTCTTCTGAACCGCTCTTGGTCTGACCCGTCACCCTGGACCTGTTTGCCATGGGTGACCCTACCAGGGGCATACAGCCCCAGGCAACATAGCTCCCAGGGTCAAGACCTGCACTCTTGCAAATTAATTATATTTTTAAGTAATGGGAATGCAAACATTTTATATAATAAACTTAATTAATGCAATCCCAAACTCAGGAAGGGGAATTAATTATCTCGTCACATCACTTCTTGTTTGGTAACACCAAGTAAGGATATTCCCATAGATAAAGTTATACGGAATTCATACAAGGCTGTGAACAAACAGTGTAATGTAAATCACAGTGAACAAAGAATAAAATGTATAGAGTAAATACAGGATTTACACTATATGAGTTATTCACACAATATTCTTTCATTTCTTAACTATATTATCCTTATGATGATGGTGCTGTTGTCACTGAGGTATTGGAGAATAGCTTTTTGCTTTCTCACAGTGGGATTTCTTGTGAGGTGTAGGAAACATGCCTTGTTTCTCCTTTTTTCTGAGGCCCTGAAAATGATAAACCATGAAGAAACCTGATGACACCGCTGTAGACTTTGCTAAATAAAAAGCTGGTTGATTATAAGTTGTTCAACCTTTGGCTTAGAATTCCCACATTTCCCATCTGTAAAAAACAGTTCTGGTCTCATCATCATTGTGGAAGAACCTGTCATGCCACAATAGGCCTCAGAAGTCACCTACAAATACACTGTTGAGCAAGCAAAATGCCTTTGACTGTGGTCTTCATCGTTCACGGTGGATAAGCAACACAACAGTAAGTCACACTGCAGCTGAATGAACTTACCTTTTATCACTATTAACTCATAAGGCACCACTGGACAACATGAGCTTGAAGGATAAGGCTGGTGTTATTCTATATTTGTTCACATTGTCAACAAATCCCATGAAAAGACCAAAACCAACAATGTGTCTCTCAATACTTTCTCAACCCTGTCTGTGAATCAGCCCCAATCTTTAAAACAGCTCACAAATATACAGTTTCATTTTTAAAAAGCTCAGTAACAGCCAGTCACTGTAGGTTTTAGCAATCATTACTCAAACAGGAGGAAATAGTGCATTTGTTGGGAACTATTTTCGGTGGTGGATTAATCCACATTTGTTGCTCTAGTGAGCAGCATGGACGGTGTATATGGGATTGAGTGAAAAGAAACTACAGGGTGTGAGTTCAGGGGCAAAGCCTGGGATCTGAAGAACAGAGGGCTCGACAGGGGCAGACCAGGAGACCTCAGTCGGACGGCCCGGAGGTAGGGCAGAGGCTAAGCAGAAGACCTCAGGCTGACAGCCCGAAGGCTGGACAGGTGCAGGGCGGAAGACCTCAGGCAGACGGCTGGAGATCAGGACCAGGGTCTAGTGGCTGGAGGGCAGGAGATGGCTGCTGCGATATGGCCCTCATCTTATCCATAATGTCCATAGTACTGTTCAGATCAAAAGATAATTTATCTCACAAAGTCCTCACCTCGTCCATATCCTCTGTTGGAAAACTGATGCCCACTGGGTCCATGTCTGGTCAGGTCGTACTGTTATAGTTGAGAAAAAGGACCCAAATGCAGGACTCCAGGCAGGCAGGATGAATAAAGAAAAAGCAAGCTTTAATAACAAAAAGCTGAAACCGGGCAATAATAATCAGGGAGCTGGCTCAAGCAAAAATCCAT
This sequence comes from Siniperca chuatsi, assembly GCF_020085105.1. Taxonomy (NCBI): domain Eukaryota; kingdom Metazoa; phylum Chordata; class Actinopteri; order Centrarchiformes; family Sinipercidae; genus Siniperca; species Siniperca chuatsi. The sequence continues at coordinate 24,849,784 of NC_058058.1, read as the reverse complement.
AAACTAAAAAATCTAACCGGAATGGCATGAGTAACAGGCAGGAATACAGAGCAAATGCCGGGAAGACACATGGATTAAATACACAAGAGGCTAATTAATTAATGAGACACAGGTGACAGAAAACAGGCAGGAAAACAAACATAAAACTGGAAGTTAAGTAACACAAGGAGGACATAAAACAGGAAATTACTAAACTAAACCCCAAAACCATAACTATAGTATAGCAGCAAGGATTCAGAGCTTAGTCTTGTTGTTTATATGGACCGCCTAATGAGATAGATAGGTCGTGGACATAAATTATTGTGGAACATGTGACCATAAAATGATTTCCATTCTTGCCTGAACTACTGCTAGTGCTACTAATTTGAGATAATTCCAGAGTGATGCTGATTTGATTAGAAAATGAGATTTGGAAGCCAGATGTTGTTAGCTGCTAACATACTTACATCTTATTCATATCAATCATTTAGAGTCGTGTTCTGGCCATCTGATAAATGTAAGTCCAATATTCACTCTCCGTTTTGGTCTCCACCACCTCCTGAGAAACATATCTGTCTCTATAGCCACTAAATGCTCCATCATGCTACATCAGCTAGTCATGAACCTTTGTCTGCCATTGGGGCAGGTAGTGTACAGTGGGTTTATCAGAGCTTTTTTTATAGCTAAAAAAAAATGTGAATAAATGTATGAATTAGCTGGGATGCTTAGAGGCAGCACACTAATAGGATAAAGTAATCTGAGAGTGCTAATCATGTTTCGAAATTGAACCTTAACCTGTACAAAATCAGCAGCTTATTCAGTATAACAGATTGATAGATACAGATATACAGTAGATATAGAGTGTAGTTGTGGTCCTTGGCCCTCACTGGGCCTCATGGTGTTACTCCAGCTCAGATATTGTAGTGTTTGCCATTGACTTCTTAATGTACCCCATGGCCCCCCCTCTGCAGCCCATTCAGTGGCAAAAGATGATGTTGTTATCAGCACTAAGGGCTGAGTGTGCATTCCTCTTCCTGAAGATATTATCTGTGCCCTCCTCTGCAGACAGCCAAGGAAAGGAGAGAGTGATGGCAGCGGAGGGGTGGGAAACTCTTCTTTTTGACACCATATCAACTCAGTGCTCCTTATCGCTCCCATTTGCTGCTGAGCCAGACAATTACCGGAGTGGCTTTATGCACACAGCTTCGACACTCAATTAGTCTCCCACACCCACTCGCTCTGTTAGCTCTCAGCGCTGGGGGACCCACAGCAGCAGACGCAAGAGCGGGAAAATGCAGATGAGTTGACCCACATCAACAGATCGATGCTCGCTGTGTTTTAAGGAAAATCTACTCCTGACCTCATGTCTTAGATAACGATTTCTTGCGTAGTGTGAAAGGAAAGAAAAATTGGTTTCTAAGTGCTCCAGTGTTTTGTGCTTTTGTTTTATCTTAAGGAGATCAGTCAGTGACGTCTATGGCTGAAGATGGCAGCTGGAAGTGATGTGTCTCCTTGCTCATTTACACAACCCACTAAAAATAGAATTGCGTAAAGTACACATTTCGATAAGATTAATATACCTGTAGATTGATTAACTTGATAGTAAAACTTCAAATGTTGCAAGACGAGCAGGGAGATACAGTGTGTCAATTCCAGGTGTTATGTTTAATTGGCTGAATCAAAGTGTTAGCTAAAGCTAAAAATCTTCATAACAGCCCATGGAATATTTTTGTTTCAGTGTTTCCAGACCTTGAAATCAACAATCACATTTCTAATGTTTTCAACGATTCGAATAGGTCTGGTGCTGTGCCCAATGACAGCTGTTTCCCCCCAGTTGGAGCTTTGTAGACAGGATTAAGTATGGTGATGTAACCTTCATACATAGATAGTTAGCTACCTAGCAACAAGGAAGACAAATAGCAAGAAAAACATGTCACTAAATGCAGACAAGCGTGGATAAGATTGTCGCAGCTATATAGGTTGTTGTAGGCCGACTTACAAATATAACATTTCAACATGCTTAAAGTTGGTCAGTTGTTTGCAATCTGCAACCTCATAGCTAGATGCCACTAAATCCTACACACTGGTCCTTTTAATCAACAGATTTCTTTGACTGTCATGAACATTAAAGGAATAATAATGGGTTTGATGAGAAGATTGACTCAACTCTACAGCACTTCCCTGCTGTTCCTTTACCTTTTTTATCTTCTGTTCTTGGTGCCAAATTCTAATTGTGAACAATATGTTAATGCATCACAAAGTGGAAGGATTTTCAGATATGAATGGCTCAGTACATCCCTCTGGGCAATGAATGACATGTTCTTTTACTTGGGATAGCAGTGACTTGCTGAGGTTTTTTGTGTGATATAATGTGATTTGCAATGAAGAACTTCAACTTCAGGTGAAGAGGCATCGATTGCTGCAGTGCCCTTTTTAAAAACTTTTTTCCAGGACATGTCTGAACCCTTATGGCTGGACTCCATCCTTCAATCCAGAGTGTTTGTCCTAATGTCACACTAGAGGAGCACTTGAGTGACCCTGATGCCCCTCTTTGGGCCTGAGTGCCCTGCAGTTAGACGCCCCTCTAATTAGCCCAAATGTTGCGCTGGTGTGACCTTAAAATTGATCCCAACCCTAACGCTATCCTTGACAGCGCTGGATTACCACCCGGCAACTGCCCTGGGGCACTAGAACTGTCAGGGGCCCCAAAGGCCCCACATTAATTGCAAATTTGTATGAGGATATACACCACTCAACCATAATATAAAATCTGCCCATGATCCTTTTTTCATTTCTGGCTCTGCCCATTAGGAGATTCTGTGCACACCACTGTGCATGTCACTCTGATGACGATATCACGTGAAGAAAGCCATCACTACTACTCTATGCATGGAAGTGTTAATTCTACCTCTTGCTTTTACTCTTCAAGTGCAGGCTGCACTTTTATTCACGGTTTACTCAGTGAGTTTGGTCAAATCTGAGAGTCATACATCCGAAGAAGACAGATTGTCCTGACACTTACCTCGTAATCACTGTTGGAGTCAGCATACAGGAGGGAAATTGAAACATCTGTAATTGCTGGATGGTACTGATGCTTTGAAAATAGTTTCTCACAACTGTCATTCCTGCTTGACAGTGTTATTCCACTACCTCTAAAAACCAAATTACATCTATATCAAGTCTGGATCTCCTACAGAAAGCCTCAGCTGACCTCTTCAGATAAAGAATCCAGATCTCAATCCTTTCCTCTGTGACAGGTCATCAGGGATCTCAGGCTCAATTCAGCTTGTACTGTAAGAAATGTCTTAATGGACTCTCTCTCTCTTGGCTTATAGAGACCAGGCTGCTGTTATTGTGGAGCGTTTGATGGGAAATGTTGTCATTTGTCCATCTATTGACTCACGCTCAAAGTAGAGAAGACAACTTTGGTGTGTTTCCCAGGAGCTGAGAGGATAAATGTTCCTTACCTCAGTGCTGCGCTGCTCCAATCACCAATATAATTACACAAAGTCTATTTGCTGGGGAGGATTTGCTACAGCACTTGCTTTTGATTAATGTCCATGTATGGACACCCACAGCCCCATCCCCGTTACACTTACTGTACACTTACCAGTCACTGTCATCTCATCTGTTTCTCACTATTAAATCCCTCTGTCTGGTTTTTCTTACAGCACATATTGACAGGATTGCATCTTTTTTGTGAAGAATATTAAGACAGCAAGTGAGGTCTTATGTCTGTCATATTTCAGTGTGATGGGCATCAATGGCACAGCATACTCCTCTCAAAAAGTTTTGGATTACTGTATTACAGTCAGCTCAATTCCTTGCGGACAGAGCAATGCTTTCAACTGTAACCCATGGCCTTTTTCATGGTGGCAAGGTGTCAAAGTCAGTGGACAGCCAGAGAAACCATCCTTGAAGAAAAACAGGGCTTACAATCTCCCCCTATAGAGCACCACCTGTTATCACGTGACTGAAGTTCGTACTTAAGTCACATGATGCCATCTGAGCAAGTAACATCTGCTAAAGAAGATAAAGTCAAAAGCTCTAGAAAAAACATGTAGGTGAACCTTGAGTTTAAAATATTTTATCAGGTGTAGCATAGATTGAACAATCCTACAGTTCTAAAATACATGTAATCACATAAACAGTGTTGGGCAATTTACTTGGAAAATGTAATAATTTACTAATTAGTTATTATTTGGTGAAGCTGCGATGTTCAATCCAGGCTTACCAGGCTAAGCCAGCTAAGAGGCCACAACGTGTACACTGCAAATAAGAAGATCGGAGTTACCAAAAGGCTTATCCCCCCTCTTTTGGCGGAAGCTAGCTGCGTCCAGCTAGCTTGCGCCAAAATAACACATCCTGGACCAGTCTTAAAAGGAGAGCGAATATTGTACTTCATCAGGTGGACACAAACAGGAATCCACATTAATGCTAATGTTGCTTTTTGTCTGCTGAATGTGTAAATAGGCAACTGTTTGCTAACATGTTAACCATAACAACTTAATAAGGTGGTAATATGTCAGTGTTGTGTTTACATGTAGCTCACACTGCCCCCAAGTGGCCAAAAAATCAATTAATGAAGCCATGAGTGGATTAACAAAAGAGTCTCGCTCACATCGCCTCTGTCCTGGCAAACACTGAAATGCAGAACTGAATTCAAGATAACTTTAAAATACAGCTCTCCACAGTGAGTCCTGTTAAACACTTAACCCCTTCAACTAGGACTCTGAAGTCAAAATTAAAAACCGAAGGTGAGCAAGCTAAAGCTCATGTTGCCCATCTCAATATTATAAAAAGTGTATTTTCATTCTGTTAAAAGTTTTTTTTGCTTTTGCAAGTCAGAGTCTTCCAGGTGAATATCAGGAATCAAACACCAGAGGCTGCTGTGCAGACAAGCTACATGTGTTTAATTAAAATGTAATTACTGTTTTTATCATGATAAAGTTGAACTGCATATATGTGGCTCCATATGTATCAAGAGTGTGACATCATAACTGCAGTTCTAGAATCAAACATCAGAGAAGTCCTCAGGAGAGAACTTCTTTGATGTTGAACTGTATTCACCATTTATCTTCCCACGTTGTGTGCAGCACAAAAAAGATCTTGTGTCAGATCATCTGAATGTCGACAACAATGTCTACAATAGCCTGGAAAATGTCGCGGAGACAAAGAAAACGCAAAGTAAGTTTAGTAAATATGTTGATTTACTTCTGTTCCAGCATAAATAAATCCCAAGACTCTTCTTAAAGGCAAATTCTAAACTACTGGTTGACATGTTTGATGAACACTTAATATTAACACAATTAAGTAAGGAAGTAATATCAGTAGTAAAAGCACTACACTTTGACTTGAAAAAAAAAAGTATCCAAATATTCTGTGTTTCAGTATTTTAAAGTCAGAGAGGAGGATGCGTCTGTGAAGGAGCTCACAGCTCTCATGGCCAATCTGTACATCAGAGGACAAACTCGTCGTCTCGATTGGCAAACACACACAGAGGATGTCCTCATGGAGGACCTCTCCCTCCGAAACGGCCCTCTCTCCAGACTCTCCAGGGCCGTCGATGGTGAGTCAGAGGGGAATCCAGCGGAGGCCCAAAGGAGGCGTCCAAACAAAAGGAAGTCGGATGCTGTTGCTGCAGTGCACGGCAACAGGTAGGTGTTACATCACTTCCCTGTTGATGATTTACGCAGAGGATGTAAGATTTCAGAGATTTAAACACATTTTTCTTTTGCACTAAAGCCCAGACAGGAAGAGGAGGAAGCTCGACCTGGAGGCCAACAAAGGGAGCCGCTCTGTGTTGCTGCAGAGAACCTCAGAGGGTCCAACTTTAATTTTCACTTGCCACAAGACAGACAGAGGAAGAGGAAGGACTGGGACAGGAATCAATTTATTTGAAATCAGCTCCGCAGAAAATTGGACAACATTGGACATATTTGGAGTAGGGAGGGTTAATTTACTGATTCAAAAAAGCTTTATTGTACACAGGCACTGTCCAAGTCGAGAGGAGGACACAGAGGGAAGAGAGAAAAGAGAAGTGGAGGCGTAGACAGGGCGCCGGCAGATAGAGGTAGGTTCTCTGATGACAACACGCCAATCTGCTGTTTTCAGACTCAGGTTTGGTTTTGATTATCAAGTAGTTCTTTGTAACTCAAGAACGTAACCTTTTAATATTTCTGCATTACTAATGTTTGGAATAAATGATCATCACACAGGTCACTGTTCAACAACGGGGAAACAGACAGACCCCCCCTCCCCGTCAGGTTCAACCTCAGCACAGAGGCAAAGGAACCCCGTTTCAGAGGAACAGCAGAGCCAAAGCCCAGGAGCTCATTAGGCTACTGTGAACTGATTAGCTCAAAAATGAATTAAAAGCCCTCTAAAACCAAAGTGTTTTCTGATCTGACTCCACTATTGGCAGGATGACATAATTTTTCTGTGCCTTACAACATCGCTACAATCACTGTTGACAAATAAATCCGTTTTATGATATGATGTGTAAGGTTTCATTAGGTTTAGGCACAAAAAAGGACTTGGTTAGGGTTAGGGAAAGATCATGGGTTGGGTTAAAATAAGTACTTTGTTAAGGTTAGGGGACTTTTGTCATCATTGTTACAATAATAAACATTTGGTTAAAGGGACAGTTCACCCCAAAATCGAAAATACATATTTTTCCTCTTACCTGTAGTGCTATTTGTCCATCTAGATTGTTTTGGTGTGAGTTGCCGTAGAGATGTCTGCCTTTTTTCTTCTCCAAAACTCAGCAATTCAACAATCTAGATGGATAAACAGCACTACAGGTTATTTACACAATAACTGAGTGCAGTATATGAACATTCATCTGTTTTTACAATCAGTGATCCATCATTTGCCTCCAACTTGTCTTCCAGACTGTCTCAATCTCTTAAGCTAACTACGCCAGCTCTTTAAAGCTGCATTCATTGGTTTGTTTTGTTTTTTTTTTTTTTGGGGGGTATCTCTCTTTAGCTGCTAAATGCTCACTGTGTCTGCCTGTGTTTGCTGCTGGGCAGGTGGTGTACAGTGGGCTTTCAGAGCTGAAAACAGCTGCTGGAGTTTGGCGGGCAAGAAAGCCAGAACAATGAGGTCACACATTACGCATAGTCATTTGATCCATTGTTAATATGAAAAATATTGATTAGTGCAGCCTTAAATCACAGTATTTGTTCAGTTTGTTCTTGCTTTTGATGAATATTTTCTTCCTGCTTCCAGTCTTTGTGCACTTTGTGTACTGGAGAGATAAAATGGATATTGATCTTCTCTTCTGACGGTAGGTTTGATGTAAAACACCAAAATGAGTGTCCTTTAAAGGGTCCCATAATAGATAATGTTCCATAATACCTCAATTCACCTTTTGATATCAAAAATACAGCATAACACTGATTACATCATATCCAATTTGCAATGAAAAGCTCTATTCAACCCATGTAGAGCATTCATTGTACATGCCTGTAGCCTGCATTTAATGAGGTATTACAAAGCAGAGTGGCTCTGATGAACATGAAGGAGGAAGAGCAGTCCATCATCTTCCTTTAGTCCTTGTTCTTCATCGTGGAGAGCGTGCAGAGGGACTTGCATGTTATTAACATGTTTACCGCACACACACTCCACACAGATCGATGCCCACTTTGTCCCGCTGCTCGGAGGGCTCTTACTTGCCATTGATTGACGGAGGGAGAAGAGCTGCCAGGCTGTACCGGAGAAAGAAATAATTATTGACCTGATGTGAGAGGATAAACTGTGGCTCATCCTGGCTTAGCGGACAGCTATACGCCAGAGGAGAGATGCTGCAGATAAAGTGAATGTCCTGCTCACACTGAGCCATGCAGCTGACAGGAAGTGTCAGGGGAAAGTGCTCTCTTTTCAAATTTTCTTAATTTTACTTCTGTTTTCCAAAGGACTTATATAGCATTATGCACTTATGTTCACGCTTTATACCAGCATTGTATGAGTACAGATATAGAGGTGGACATCATGAATCACTTTGCTGATTCGAATCATTTGGTTTATTTATATCGTAGAAAAGGTTTCAGTCGTAGTCATCTGGACACTGTTTTCTTAAAACAGCTTAAATTTCTAAGTTCTCAGACCATTTTTTCACAATTGAGAATGTCTTCCGGATGGGAGCCGTCTTGATTCTTGACTGTGTCCAGATGACTACGACTGAAACCTTTTCTACGATAGAACACTCCTGGACGAATGAGGGACTACACCGTCTTGTTTTGAAGAATTCATTTATGTTATATCGTTTAAAGATTCATAGTCACTAACTGTAATTTGTTCACTTTTTTTCACGCTTCAAATGGACTTCAGTACATACATCAGTAAAATGCCCCTTTATTTGGTTTGACTCTGGTGTATGCTCACACCTACAGGGACATTTCTACACCTTCTGTTTGTGTGTAGGTTCCTTGAAATCATGCCATTTTTAAAGGTTCAGTTCACCCAATATCACTAACATATCACATATACTGAAACATCTCACGGTTCAAATGGACTTCAGTACGTACTGTGTGCCAGTATGTGAAGGCAGAACCAATCAAAGGCACTCCTGTATGTACACTGTATATACAGTCACCAGTGAGGGGAGCTCTGCTGCTAAAAGCTATGATTCATTAAGTGACAGTGGGGATTCAGTGTAGTCATATCTGCTTAAAGATTCGTTTGTACATGAACTGAACACCTCTACACATATATAAGCAATGGAGCCAGCGCGGCATCATCTCCTTTTGTAGAAGTGTGTCTTTGGGAGTTTGATAACGTTCACAATTCGTGCCAGTCATTTGAACTGGTCCTTCAATTTTTTCCTAAAGGAGATCAGAGGTCCCAATCCAGAGAATCCTTAGGTAGATGCTTATAATGGGGAAAGTCATAAAGAGGTCATATGCAAATTATATAAGGATATCACCTCAATGTGGGGAAAAAGAGATGAGAACGGAAATTCCTGAGGAGATGTGGCTACAAGCCTGGGAAACTGTGCATCCACCAAGTCACTGAGCTGAGGAGGTTTTTGTTAGAAAACTCTGACATTGGTTAATACACCTTTCTTTAAACATGCTTCTTTATCTGTCCTTTTTGTTTTCAGCACTTAGGGGCTATGATGCTTAACCCCCCTGTGTAACTGTGCCTGTGTATCTGCGTGTGTTTGCCCGATCATTCCATCCTTTTCCTCACGTTTTCGTTCTCCATTCCAGTGTCTCTGTTATAGTTCAGATGTTATTCAAAATAAAAAGTGAATCAAAGACAGGTCTGGTCCCATCAGGCTCTTTCCTCACTGATGAGCTGCAGGTTGATTGTTTGCACGTTTACTGGAATCTCCTGAGCTGATTCGCACTGCTTATTCTGGTCACATACCATACGAGCATTCGGAAATCTGTAATATTAGTATTATTACTTGTTAGTAGCATCAGCAGCAATAATGGCAGCAGAAGTAACACAAGCAGCAGTTCTGCTGTCCTGTGATCTGTCTACTGCTTCTCTGCTCATGGACTTGAACATTGTTTGTGTGAAAGTTGTGTCTTCTTATTTGTGTGCTTGTTTTCAGTTCAGTACAACTTTATTTATCTGCCTTAAGGGGAAACTGTCTGCAGTAGCTCGCCTCCTGGATCAGCAGATACACACGCAAAAGACAGGAGAATGACGCAAACACATAATTATAAAGCTAAAAATAATCAAGGAGCACAGCAACGTCCTGAAGGCAGCGATAGGAATTCACCTGCTCAGATGCGCTCAGGTGGGATCAATAGTTTTTGTGTGTTTTTTGTTATTTGTGTGTTTGTGGATTTGGGGGTCCATTTGTGTCTAAGTGTGTTTGTTTTGAGTGCATTTTTGTTTTGTTTTTTTGTGTTTATTTGTGTTTTTCTATTATTTTGGTGTGTTTTTTATTTGGGTGTTTTGGATCGCCTGCGTGTGTTGTTTCTGTGTGTATTTATACGTTCAAGTGTTTGTGTGTTTGTTGAATGTGGGGTACTGGTACTGTTTGTTTATGTGTTCATTTCTTGTTTGATTGGTTGATTTGCGTGTTTGTTGTTGTTTGTGAGTGTGTTTTTGTTCGTTTCTCAGCCTGGGTGTTGGTTTGTGTTTGTCAGTTTTGCATAAAAATGGTCACATTTAATGATTTTGAACATGTTAGAAAAGTGATCAGCTGTCAGCAGCTCCAGTCTAAATGTGTCACCTGCCGTTAACTCCCGGCAGCTTTCGTCCGTTCTCGATCACACAGGCTTAATCACATCAGATATGATGGAGGAAAATCATGTGAACGTTGTGGGCTTGATGGATGACTTTGTGCCATGGTTTCATCAAGCTCTGGCCGATGTAATTGGATCCCCTGGAGTCTCTGGGGGGGGGAAAGCACAAGAGCAATCAGGAGAGAAGGCTCGATCCAGCCGGCCACGGCGCCGAGAACAGTCCTCGAATGCATCACCGCAGAAACAGAAGAACCTATCACTAAAACATGAAAACACTGACAGTGGAGGTTCATCAAAACACCCAGCATCCGTCATTCAGTCTCAGCTTCGAACACCCAGCAAGTGCTTCCATCGTGTTCATTCCCGAGCTCCTCGCAGACCTTCCAGAAGAGCGCTGCCGCCGCTGCTGCTGCTGCAGTTAAACGATATTGTTCGAAGCATTTTTGCTGAGAACAACACGTCTCATTGCAGACGGATGGAGGTCCGAGTTCGCCCTGTGGTGTATGATTGCTTATCTCTGTCAGCAGGCGGTGGCGAACGCTCACCAGGCTTCAGAGGACTATCTGTCTGAGTTTGCAACACAGCTCAGGGGAACTGTTGACGGGGTCAAACTGAGGGCAGCGCAGGAAACAATGACACGCTGCAGATAATGACACAAGACAATACAGGCGCTTGAAAATGGCTGTTTTATCATCAAGGATATCATATGTCGGGGAATGTTGTGACAGTGATATGAAAAACAAGTACTCCCCCTAGTGAGGGAACTCATTTTTTAAGAATCTCCTGTTCCACCTGAGCATGACTGAGGCTGAGAGAACTTGCAACTTGAATAAATATCACACTGTGAAAAGTACTCCATTACAAGGAAAAGTCCCGCATTAAATTAAAATTGTATGTCAAAATATTGTCCCCTATTGTAATATGATATTTCTAACAGAAGCATGTATGTGTTGTATGGGTCGAAGCTAAATTTAACCATTTTATAAATGGTTGGGTAGTTTGTTCTGTAATAGTACATCATATTTTATATGGTGAAAAGTAACCAAGTACATTTACTCAGGTACTCAATACAGTTTTGAGGTACTTGTTTCCATTTTATACCACTTTATCTTCATGTATATGCAGTATATTATTCTACTACTCCACTACATTTTGGAAGGAAATATTATATTTTTTACTCCATTCCATTTATTATACACCAAGAGCTCCTCATTACTTTTCAGTGTACATTTCAAATACAGTATAAATATCAATTCCATGTCATTTGAAATGCCATCGGTAACATGCAGCTGTAAACTGCCGGTTGTAGCTCGGCTTTCTCCGCACTCTCAGGCCCGGGGGGGTGCTGGCACCGCACCTTGTGTGGGGTTTTTGTTTTTCTTGGTCTTTTTTTTTATCTCTTTTTCTTGTTTTTATAAAAAAAAAAAACATATGACGAGCTTTTAATGTGATTTTTGGATGCATTTTTATAGGTTAAAACACAACAGCAAGTAGTTCAAACTGGCTCCACCTCGACAAGCTACAACAGTCCTACTAAAAGCACAGGTTCACCTTTTTTAAATCCGTCTCACAACAACAGTCAGACTTATTGACAATAAGTCCTCCTGAGCAGAGATCTGTTCCTAAAGTGATTCTGATGTAAGTGATGGGGGACAGAATCATGGACTTCTTTCCTCCCCCTTTATATCCTGCCCTCTTTCCCCCTCTTTGTCTTGGTTTTCCCATCGCCCCTTGGCACATGCTGTAAGTCAGACATGATTCCCCCCTCTGCTTCTCTTAGCCTTATTATTGAGTAGTAATAATAAAATAATAAAAAAATTTACCTGCAGAGTAACTTCTTACTATAGCTGTCAAATAAATGAAATAAAAAGTACAAATTTAGCCCTGAAAGTGTAGTAGAAGTGTAAAGTCGTAGTACCTCAACATTGTACTTACTGTGAGGACAGTCCTTGAGTTAATGTTCTTGGACTCACTGTATAGGTGTTATGAAACATTTGGCTCATTATGCAGATTCTAGATTTAGAATGAAATAATTGACTTGTGTATTTCTATTAACTGTGTCTACAGCTCAAATTTCTCATGTCCCTTCTGAGATTCTCCCATTTCCCTCGTGTGTTAAGAGTTTTAGGAGTTTAATTAAAGACAAAAGAGTTAAATGATCAGGAAATAAATTCAATCTGCCATCGCAGTCTGCAAATCAAGATTTTGTGCATTCTCAGTTTGAAATCCCTGTCCATCACTTTTGGCAGATGTTTTTGCATATTTGCCTTACTTTATCCACATGCATCTACTTGACATTATGGAGATTGTGAGTTTTATACTGTTTATTTGCCATAAATAAGCCTCTCAAGATATCTGATTGTTTTACATTCTGTATGGCTTTTAGCCGTCCCAGTCCCGTACTGCACACTGATTTTAAGCAGCTCATGAGTCTACAGTGTGTTCACTGAGAACAGTGACAACATGATGTATACTCAAAACAGTCAGTATGCATACTAAAACACTTACTGTCTGAGTATGCTGTTGATGGTCACTATTGTCCCACAATGCAATGCATAAATGGACAGCTGCAAAAAACTGAACGACTGAAAATAATGGTGGGAAAGCTTGGAAAGCAAAAAAAACGGAGCTAAATATTAGATGTTTCGACATTTTGCTTTGTCTTTGTGAAGTTTAATTGGCAGTCACAGGGTGATCAGCACATACTGCATGAGTTCCTGTTTCCTGTTGATACTCGTTGCTATAAATATGATGTATGAGGTCGGCTGTTGCTCGGCAATTCGCCGGTCTTCTTAATGCTTTGATTGCGTTCCGTTTCATTTCGCTCTAAATTCTGCCACCGTCCTTCACTGCAAAACTGCCCAAGAGGTTGCTTTATAGGACAAGAGTCTGGCTGCAGTTTTTCTTATGGTCCTCATAGTCTTATCAACTGCTTATCTTCTAGCCTTATCACATGCTGTGTGTGTTCATTTAATTCAGTGTAATGAGATAGGCTATGTTTTATCACTTTAGGCTTTTTCCAAACTTACAATAAGGACAACAGGATAATAACATGGGGAGAAAATACAGTTCATAAAAAGCTCAAGGCATTTATTGAACTGGAATATAAAATATTATACATATATACTGTATATATATATATATATATATATACAGTACATTATATGTTCTGGAGACAAAATATGAGCTTTGGATTGTGATGTTGTGTTTAATTGGGGACCAATTTTTGACACATCGTGCATCAAATTATTTTGTTCAAAGATATTTTCAGAAAAGACCTACAGTACGTAAAGGTTCCTCAACAAATTTAAAAAAGGCCATAAAGAAACATTCAACAAACCCGATCATTTCAAATTCTCCAGATGTGCAGTTCCCACATATAACCACTTGATGGCAACAGCAGACTGTTGTTGTTTCCATGTTACATAAATCGGCACAGTACCAAAAGTTTGTCTACCAATCAGATAAAACCATAAAAGTGCCACACACAGCAAATATGTAATTCATTCTTGTTTAGCATGTGTTCATGCGTACTGTGAGGAAAGACAATAAAAGGCTCACATCAAAGCCACATTTATCAGTACCGTGGGAGAACTGCCAGGATGCAGTGAAATATTTGGATTTGGCAGCTGGGGAAGGCTTCACGGTGACCCGGTGAGAGACTGAGGTTACCGTGTGTGTTTAAACTGTCTAACCAGCTGTTGGGATTACAGACTCAGAGGACAGAGCAGTGGGAGTCTAAAGAAATCTCAGTCTGTTTCTAGCAGTACAGACCCTGTACTCCTCTTCACTGAGTCTGTGGCCTGAAGCGAACCCAGCAACACTCACTGTTAGTCAGCTGCTGCTAAATGACGCTGTATAATAATATACTGTCTTTTATTAGAGGGTGTGTTTATGGCCCGTACTTTCAACTTATCAAAGGTCTAGAACATAGTTTGGAGACAGGCCAAGTTTCCAAATTTCCCAATTCAACATGAGCGTGAACTGAACACTTACATAACAAGACATTAAGTGTCCTTATGTGAACATGTTTATGTTATGATTCATTTCTATTCAATTTTATTTATATAGCGCCAATTCATAACAGAAGTTATCTCATTGCACTTTTCCTATAGAGCAGGTCTAGACCGTACTCTTTATAATATTAATTACAGAGACCCAACAAATCCCACCATGAGCAAGCACTTGGCAACAAATAGAATTTTAAAATAGTAATAATGTAACGGTGGAGGTAATATTAATATTAATAAAGTAATAATAATAGGAATGACAGTCACAGGTCTTTTCTCTAAAAAGGCGATGCTAAACTATGAAAACCACTTTTTATTTTTCATTATTCTAAACAGTCATCAAAGTGGAGACACGTTCCCAAGATTCTGTTAGGCCACTCGCTTTAAAGAGGACATCAGAAGGCCGGGATCAGACCACATGATATCGGCCCAGCACCACAGATCTCAAGTTTTATCTCAAGTAGTCAGTTGTGGAAGTGTAATGGTACAATGGAAACGCTTCTTCGTGTCATTCAACCTGCTAAAAATATTATCAAGGACGCGACCCTCAGAGTCCTCACTGGTATATGGCCCTGAACATGAGACCTGCATACTGTATATAGCTATAGAGTTCAATATCGTTTCGGAGTTGTTAGCAGTTCCACCAAAGAGACATCTCCCCTCTAAACTTCTCAGATGGTTTCATTTTAATAATTATTGAAGGCCCTGAGAATAGAATTATAAAACATTCACAAAAAAGCAACAATGTAGTTCAAAGTTCAAAAAAATGAAAACAGATTTATGTGTCAGAAGTTTGTTTTTTCTTCCTTGCTGCTATTTTTGCATTGTTGTGTTTTATTATTCCACTACTGCGTGCAGCGTGTCACAGTGGAAGACATCCGAAGCCTCATGATGCCAGACAAACGCCCTCTCTGGCCAAATTTGACAGCTTCTTTGATGTGTTCCATAATGTTGACCTACAGGAGCTCTTCTGCCCACAACTGGGAACATGATAAGGTAAAAAAAGGAATCATGTTTTGTTTTATTTCACTGAATCTGCAACCATTTCACTATCACCCATGTGTCAGGAGCATTATATCACTTTAATCACACCTGTGGGTGTGACATCACACATGATATGTACTGTATACTGCTCATTCACACTCTTTCTCTTCCTCTTTCTACCGACTCTTACTACCACGTGACGATAAATGGTTCCAGGTTCATGTAATGTGCAGAGGGTGACGTCGCACCCGCAGGTGTGATAAATTTGCCAAAATGTATAAAAAATATAGGCTAAAAAACGGGGATCAAAAATGTAATGCCAGAAGAAGAAGCATAATACAGAAATAGCCAGAAACCAGAAAAACGTATAAAACCGCATGCCCACTTTCACTTTCACCATCTTTTCCTCCATCTAACAAACCAACACAGAGGGCTACACTAACCCTTATTAAAAGACCTCAGTTTTATATGACTTACTTCAGTTTGATGCTGTACTGCACAGCTGCAGTGCAGCATTTCTTTTTGTTTCTAAGTGGCAATACTCCTCTCTCCAAAAATCCTGAAATAAGGGAAACTTTGGTGAACAATTTGGTGGACATAGAGAAGTAACCTGTAAAAGGCGGTTTAAGTGTTTCCCATGTATTCACCTTTTGCCCTCCCACATCACGCCTCTGTTGGGCCGCACAATACATTTAATGCATGGCTTCATGTATGATGCAGCATTTTCTTGAAGCATTAGTCCACAAGACATTGTATCTCTGCAATAATCAGGCTTAACAACCAAACTACCAGAGGCCGTGCCCGGAGCTGGTTTCACTCTCTGGTTAATGTTAGTTCACCTGCATGGTGACCTGTGAAACAACTGGTTATGAGATGTTTGTGCGCGCGCGTGTGTGTGTGTGTGTGTGTGTGTAAACTGGTCTGGAGGGCTCTGTGTTGATGTTGATCGTAACTGTACTTGACAGCTCCCAGAACAAAATTCCCCAGTTGCCAGAGGGAGCAGCCCCTCAACTGCACACATACTTTATTTATAGGTGGAGGAGATCAGAGAGAGGACGGGTTCATGAGGTCAGCGGTTTGTTTTTTACATTGCTGGATGGCACTTCAGACAAACCACAAAAACGGGAAGAATGCTCTTTGAATTAGGCGTCTAGGGAATACGGAGCAGATTGATGCAATTTTCGTTCAAGAACTAATTTTACTGGAAATTAATTACTTTAGACTGCTAAAGGCATTTTCATGTGTGAATGTATCAAGTTTAACAAGCAAAAAGTTTCACGTTGGTCAACTTTGGAGGCAGAAACAAGGGAATCATTGGACGAAATAAGTGAGTAGTATCAGTTAAAGTGACATCAAAGCAGACAACAATCATTGCCCAGTCTGCTCATATCACTTCATGCTGTACAGTATATCACATGTCATTTTAACTTGTTTTCTTGAGTCTTGTGGCCCTTTGGCCCTAATAGCCTCAGATAACATTTCAACACAAGCTCTGTCACTGTAAATATTAATGTTTCAGTGCCCCTGTGCAGCCCTGGACCACCATTCAGGGTTTACCCACTAATGGCAAAGTTAAGAGATAATAAGAAAAGTTGGAAATCTTAGTCAGATTTACAGGGAGAAATATTTGAATGAGTATTGCCACACATCTACAGCTTTCATTCTCTTAAAACACGAGAAGCAGGTCAAAATCGTTGGTTGTCATTGGATTAGGCTACTAGCCATTACCTAGTTATTATGATTGCTGGCTAAGTGGCTGAGTATTAGCAAGACTACTGTATCTGCAGTTTCCAGTTTTGCCTTTTATTTTGTCATTTTGTCCTGGCGAACGTGCAGGCAAAAATTGTTTATACGTACAGATACAGAGCAACATTGGCGTTCATTTGTTCATTTTCTCTCTTTTAGTAGAAGAAGACAACAACATTGCAAACAAATTCGGAGCAAGAAACGAGTAATCAGACAATCAGGCAGGTTGTAAACAAGCCAGCAGTTTAGCCTGATTATCCACACCACTTCATTTGGAGGTAAAACTGAAAGTGAGCGCAGCCAAAATGTCAATAATAATTCCTCACCGCACAGGAAAACAAGTTGTTCACAAAACTACAGTGAGGGTCACATGACCGGCAGGGGTAGCCGAGCTAGCACTACTGCTAGCGAGCTAATCTGCTATCATATTACTGCTGGCTAACCACTTTTCACTGTGCAAGTTATCAGTACGTATATTATCTCATAGACTACACTGACTGAGTTTAACAATGTTGTTTGATGAGTTTTTATTTAAAAATGCCACAATGGAACTTATCATTGAAAATGGCGCTTGTTGTCTTTTTACTACAGTAGCATTTCGCTGTGCAGTCAGAGATGTGCAGAGCTGGTGGAAATCTTCAGCTGGGCAACAGATCCATGCATTAAAGAGTATTGTGCAGAGTCATTTTTCAAAAACAGATGTGCTATGCACTTCTTCACTGAAAAGTAGCATAGCCTGCTGACGCTTTCTGCTGTCTCCGTCTGTCACGTGACCCTTGCTTTGCAGTCTGTTGTAGCAGTCATTCATAAGTCTCCCTTTTACAACTGTAAACCGACATCTCAAACCTTTTGTCTTCCAAATAAGTTTGGCTAACCTGGGGCTGTGTTTACAACATGTCTGACTGTCTGACTGCTTGTGTTTCTTGCCCCATCTGACTTACTTATAAAGCCAGTTCCGGACCGCCTGAGGAGTCATCACACGGAGTCTTGAACCGAGATGGGGGTTATGTTCAACTCCCTAATTACAATGACTTGTTATCAAATGACCAAGTTAAAGTCATGTGATGACTCTTCAGCCAGTTCCAGACTGAAGACTGTAAAATGTGATTGAAAGCTCTGAAGCGAGGAGCGTAGGTATGTGAAATGAGTGGTGAGGGGAGCTTCATCAGCTGTCACTCACAATAGAAATATATGAATATGCATCTGAATGTGCAGATGATGACAGAATTAGGTCTTTGGCAATTTGCTTTTTGGAACAGTTTTGTTATGATATTCATAAAATGACTGGTTGAAAACCCACCTAACAGCATTGTCTTGGAATATTTAAAGCCGTTCTGCAATGTAATCATATTTTAGCTCTCAATTTTTCATATTTACAGTAGATCTGATAAGAATATTTCTCAGAGGGCCCAGTGACTGACTTATCTGTTATAGTCCAAACTGTTGTTAATGGAAAACTCATCAGGACCGTTCTGCAATAACAATTTTCTTGTCAAACTCAAGAGGAAGACTTTCTTAGCAAAACACAACCTGACCTGAAAAAGCCACAACCCAAAAAAGAAAGAAAGAAAGAGCCTGCTCTTCTTAATACATCCGAGGACAGTCATTAAGATAAGACATCACCAGTCTAAAAGTACTGTTAAGCTAAAATCTCCCACAGCTCCAAGTCCATTAAGATCCACTCAAATCAGCTCATGGAGGCCATACAAACATTGAAGCCAAAGTTGGAGTAATATTAGATCAGATTACAATACACTGGATCAGATGAAACTTTAATGATCCATGTGGAGAAACTGGGTCACTGCAGCAGGCAAAAAGATAGAAAAGAATAGAAAATGGAGAGTACTGAGGATAATAAAACAAAGAAGAAAGATGAACGCACGAAAGATGAGTATAACAGTCACAAAGTAAATAAAGATACAGCATCTCTATGCTTCTAATACAGAGCTCCAGTTAGTTAACGAGAGCAGAATTTACAAGTTGGTGGATGTTTGCCTTTTATAGAACTAACTGACAGAAGAAATGGATGGCATGTAAATAAGGATCTTTGCCTGTCTGCATTACAGTTACAGAGTGGATGTGCAGATGTACCTCACCAGCAGCTCATGATCATCATACACATGGAAAAACATATTTACACAATTGTGTAGAGACTATGCTAACTAGGCAGCCTCCTAAGGCAAGAACTGAGTGTTGGAATTAATGCAAAGACTGTTGATTCTTGACTCAGCACCAACAATATACGTAGTGTAACACACTGCTCTAAATTCTTCATATCTCTGTCATTCACAATATTACAAGGATTAGAAAAATCAATAAATTCCTGCTGATGAGCTGTTTATTGCACTATATGAAGTTATACAGTGATTGAAGGTTCTATAAAAAATCAGTCTCAAAATCTTCGTCTAGTGGAGGGGTTAGGGTAAGGAGGACCTCCAGTCACATTACAGCCTAAAGGTGCGTCGAAGCTGATGTTACCCCAAGACCAGTCATGGCCTGGTGCAGGGAAATTACAGTCATGGTCTAGTGCAGGGGTCAGGTTTTAGTCTCGTGCAGAGGTCTCAGAGTCTTTGTTTGGTGCAGGGATCTCAAAGTCTTGGCCCAGCGACGTCGATGTTAAATATTTTTGCCAAAATGCAAGTTTTGCGAACTTCTAAACGTTGTTTATTGGCTCAGACTGGATAATCAAACCCTGAAGTTGACGTTGCCCCTAGACCTTTTCTCTTCAATGATATGTTTGTTCACTGCTGTTGAAAAGGTATATAATTTAGTGAAGTCAGATACCAGTAAAATTAGCTTCTCTATCATTTTCATCACTGTGGTTTCTGTGGTTGCCATGGTCACACAGCGAGCCGTGACAGCAAGTTGAAAAGGCTGAACCATCATCAGCTCAGACAGCAGTGGCAAATAGCCACATGCGTTCTTGATAGCGGCAGCCGGCCTCTATCCCCTTGACTTGCTGTCTTAGAGTACCTTAACTGTGCAACTTGTCAACATTCAGTAAATACTTCATGCTATCAGCAGTCTAAATTTAATGCGATGCCAAACACCTGGCACAAATAAGATCCAAGGTGCAATATACTGGAATTATCCTTCAATTTAATTTCTGAGTGATCATGCAGGTAGGTAAGATAGTGGTTCAAGAAGTTAAATGATTTAGAAGTAACCATCCAAAAATAGCCAGTCTGGAACTGGCTGAGGAGTCATCACATGGAGTCACTTGATTGTCCTCCAGCCATCCACTTTGATTGCAAGGAGGCCATTCACATCCGGCGCCAAAGGCCAGTTTTGAACCAAGATGGGGATTATGAGTTTTGGCCCCTGTATACAACCACTTGTTATCACGTGATCAGCCAGTTCCAGACTGGCTGAGGAGTCATCACATGGAGTCACTTGATTGACACCAAAATGTTCCTGTCTAAACTCAAGAGAAAGGTTGATGACAACAGATATCAGCTAAAAATCAGTTCCCACCCCCTTCACCCCCTTCACTTCACAAGCTGGTTCCTCTGGGACCACTTGATGAGACTCTCCTTAGAAGTTTCCCATGATGAGGCACTAAGACCGAGCCAGGTTCTAGGCTTATGTTGGAAGTTATTCAGTTGTACATCAAAACTTTGTGATGGTTTAACATCTGGTGCTTTGTCAGTTTCGGGCCGTGGAGACGTGAAATAGGCAAAAAAACACAGAATGTAGAAAAGTAATGGTAGTCTAACGTTATCTAGCTCATGCAAGCTAATTATAGCTTACTCACTGACCTTCCAAGATTAGGGATGTTTATGCAGCTATACCTCCAGTGTGCCTGTTTATGATGTGCAGGTGTCCTTAAGATGCACTGCCCTGAGCTTCTCCACGAGCAAATGAGTCAACTAAATGGTTCTCACATGTTTCAAGGACCCTCTAGTGGGAATAGGTTGTACTGAGCAGGAAGGCTATCTGAATGCTTATGTTGGCCTGGATGTAAACACGGAGAGAGTCCTTCAACGCTAGTCTCAGAACCCATTCTCAAAGGGCTTTACATCAGACAGTGAAATTGGTTTAAACAACAACAGGGTGGGGTGATTAATAAATACACTCACATTGTTGGTCTCTGAAACAATGATGCTTGACAACAACAGCTCTAAAAAACGAAGAATCTGCTTCTCCATGAAATCATGCTGTTGTCTAGAAGACGCGGAGCGGCTCGATGCGAGAGCACAGGACCACAAATCTGCAGGCAGAGGCAGATGTGTGGGGTTTTTAACAGTTAATTAGTACAATGATGATAGAGATAAGTAATTTAAAAAATTGTTAAGTGAAACATTTTATATGATTACATCAATCCGACTCGATTTCAGTCATAATTCTTCTGTATTTCATGTTGCAAATGGTTACATCATATCTTAAAATGTGGCACAGCAGCATTTGCTTCGTAATGCATTTCAAGAATAAAACATGAACTCCTGATTTATTTAGTTTTTAAGTTGAAGGCTGTGATGCACAGGATGAATGAGGCCAGTAATCTGATGTCTCCCACATCAACAGCAGAATACTGAGTTATAGCGACCAGTCTGAAGTGGTGTGTAGGTGTGTGTGGTTATTTTGTGGCAGCCTGGTGGACGGCAACAGGTAATGGCACTGTGCTCTCCAATCAGAGGCTGCAGATTTATCAACATCTGTCCTGCTGCCTTCAGGCTGCTGCAGGGATTTAATGAGCTGTCATTGTAAGAATCACACATATTATAGATAAATGCACTGTTTTACCCACATTTCTGCTTTTTCCACAGTAAACGTTTTGTTTTTTTATGACAGTTTAAATACATCTACTGTGCTGGTCACTGCGCTGCCACGAAAACAGGGCCCTAAGAGTCTGCAGTCACACTACTGGCTCTGTGTCCAGCAGTGTGTATCCATCCAATACTTGTCAAGACATTTCATAAGTCAGGGGATCACCAAAGTCAGTAGGATTCATCCTCTGGGACCATGAATGTCTGTACAAATTATATTGCAATCCATTCAGTAGTTGTTGAGTTATTTCACGCTGCTAGCGTGTTACCTTGAATTTTCTGACATGTTGTTTAATTTGCCTTTAAAACTAAAATCCATCTCAATATGAACAATATTAATATGGTATTTAGATGAAAAGAGGAGTTGTTGGTGCATTGCAGTTTGCATTTAACGTGTTGTTGTTTGGTGGTCATAGGCAATGGGATATCATGTTAAGATATTTTCCAGTTTAGCTGTGATACAGTTTGACTGCAGAAAATGTGTCAGCTACTAAAAAACATCACCAGTAAACTCAGGCTTTGGTGTCAGTCCCACAGAATCAAAGAGCAAGGGCTTCTTCTGAAACTCACAGTTTTGCACTGACAGGGAGGAATACACTAATAAATCAGACACAGCGCAAGCGTCAGCATTTTGTGTGTCCGCCAGAGGCTTCGTCTTAAACCATCATAAACTGATATTTTTTCAGGTTTTTAAGCTTTTTTTCCTGGCTATTGTTTTACCTATATGTTTTAACACGGTAAAAGTTTTTAGTCATCAGACGTTTGGATCTTAAGTGATTTTAAGCTGGCTGTCAACTCGACGTGGTTTACCGGCGCATGAAGCCGTTTCAGCCAAGACTGAAGATCCGTGACTCCCCATGGGTGCGAAGCCCAAAGCAATTGCCATTTCTACTCCGTGCCGAGCCCCAGTGGATGCACGGTCACTCGCCGGCGGGGGTGGTGAGAAGGCTCCGGTGAGTTCGACTCCACATCAGTCGGAGCACTGGACTGTAGTCTGCAAGGACAGACATGGTGCAAAGCGCCCGCCTCCCCCTCCTTCACCATCGGGGGCTCCCGCTGGCCAACAGGTTTGACATCCTGGATACGCAGGACTTTCCTCCACTGGAGGGACGCTCCCTTTTTCCAGCGGTCAAGTCTTCCTCCTCCTCTCGCCGCAAGTTACTGAAAGAGGCCGTGATCAGGAGAAACTCTGGAGGTCTCATTCGTCCTGAGACGGCAGAGAACTCCTCTGCTAAGGAGGACGCCGCCCCCTCGCCGCAGCAGTCCCCGGCCACGACTATCCCACAGACGGCTGATGGAACTCGGCGGTCTCCACGATCATCGACTCTGCCTCCTCTCATCCCCCCAACTACGCTGATAGTTGGAGATACATACAGTACACATTCATTCATTGAGGGCATGCCCTCATTTTCAATGATGTCAAGGGTACAAAACAGAATAAATACACACAAAAATAAGTAACAAGAAAGCAAACAAATAGACAGCAAAAGAACATAGTTAAAAACAATTCTATTCAAGTGCAGAGTCGTTGGTAATATTGTTTCTTTAAACTGACCTATAAGTACAAATGTGTTGAGTTTTGGTGTGTGTTGTAAAATGTTCCAAGTGTGTGCAGCACAAAAACCGAAAGCAGTTTTCCCAAATTTAGTATTTGTACGCAGGACATCGAGCGTCAACCAATCACTAGATCGAGTCAAATAATGACTGTGGGACCAGTTTAATAAGTATAATCACAGTTTAATCACTTTTATCACCACCCTTATGCACCTGAGGGATAACTCCAGTAGAAAAAAAGAGGGTGTAGTTTATCCTTCCCAGTTGCTTTCCTGCAGTCAATAGCTTGAAGTGCCTCCTTAACAACAGAGGAGGTGAAGGCCTGTAGGGTGAACTGAGAGGTATGGTTTAAGGAGGGCACATGAGCCCAAGGCTTAGTATTAAGAGCAGATCCTGAGCACACCATATCAAACTGATTCCCAGCAAGAAAATGTGTGTTGAAAGCATGGCAAATCTCTGATGTCTTATTTATTTGGCAGTTATTTAACGTAACATGAGAAGCAATAGATAAAGAGGATTTGTTTTTATTTACATTTATTGCTTTCCAAAATTTTGACAGGTTTGTAAAAGAATCAGAGATTAACCCTATGTGATCATTTGCTTTGGCTCTTCTCAGGGAGGATGTGCATTTATTTCTGAGTTGCCTAAAAGTCAGCCAGTGGGCTGCTTCACCAGTACGGCTTGCTAGCGCCCAGCATTTGTCCCTTGCCTTGAACATAATTGATAATTCCATAGAGAACCAGGGGCTTGATGGGGGCTCAATGATAACAAGAAATTAATTTGTGAAATATTCCAATGCCAATTATACATCTGGTATTTCAGAGGTGTGATGAATATTACTGTCAGCAAAGTCCCTGAGAAAAGCCTGTTCATTAAAAGTTTCTTTAAATAAGAATCCTAGAGCTTGATCTTTCCAGTTTAGTACTTGTGATGCAGGCGAGAGGACAGTGGCCACTAAGGCCATGCGCAAGAACCTCAGAAGAGGTCATTTTGCCCCTCCTATTGGACAGAATCAAATCTATCACTGTTGATTTTAAAGGATCCTTTAATTTAGGTGTGGGCGGCTCATCAATTAGCTGTGACAGATTGAGATTGTCACACATCTCCTTTAGACTATTTGAGTCATTTCCTAACCAGTTTAGATTAAAGTCACCTAGAACCAGCATCTGAGTTACTGTACCGAGCAAGTAAGTCTGCTAGTTTATTAACTGCACTAGAGACAGCTGAGGGTGGTGCGCATACACCCATCACATTTATTGAATAGTTACTAGATAGGATAACTTTCAGAGCAATAAATTCAAAGGAATGAAGTATGGTGACGGCATTTAAAACAGATAAACATGACTTCATATATACATATAAATAATACCTGGCCAGGGTCACAGGGGGGCTTACTCGCAAATGGCAACCTGGAGCTTGTTTGGGGTTTGGGTTTTATGATTATTAAATTTTTTTGGGTTATGGGAATGTAAGACACAGGAGCAGAGAGTGAGAGTGAAGGACAGAATGCGTTCTGAACCGGTTTCACCTGGAAAATGAGCCGCCCAGGTCATACCTTCAGGTGGTGAATGCTTTGCAGGAATGTAGTGTGGGTTTGATGTTCATAGATTGAAGACGGGATCCTGCATGATTTTGAATGGAGGCGATCATGTTTAAAGAGATCTGATCTGATGCAGAATGCGGTGAAGTTGTCTATGTAGGGGATGTTTCCGGTACAGCAGTAGCCCTTAAGCCAGATGTGAAGTTGCCTTAGCTAAACTTTACGTCGCCAAAACGGGCGAGGGCCGGGGGCCTGAAATTATGCACTGTTTGCCAGTGTTCAAGACACAATCCATGAGGCAGACAAAATCCTCTTTAAGTTTCTCCAATTTCTGCTTCTTGAGATCGATTGTGCCCACACGCATTACAACAGTCGAGACAGACGGGTGATGACGTAGCAGCTGGGCGGAGGTGTTAATGTCCTTAACGAGGGAACCTGGGTGGCATGTGGTGCGGCACCTGCTGATAATGACCTGTTGTCTAATCCTAAACAAAAGCAAAGGTGATGTAAGGTAAGTGAACAGGCCTACACCAGGTGATCAGCGCCATCCAAGGTGCTGCATGCATTACAGGGAAATTCACAAATCGCTGCCAGAAGACTTTGAAATCTTCCACTGATAATTTACCTGGAAGCTGTGTTTCTACCAGGAGTTTAGAGCCAGTTCAACACTAAATCCATTAAGGAATTGGAGAGGTAAATAAGAGAAAGGCTAGTCAGGTTGGTGGGACAGACTGATGCACATATCAGGTGGACTCAGACGACCCACCACTAGATAAATTAATGTAAAATGATGAAAAAGTTTATGAAATTATGTTGCAGTTTTTTTAAGCACAAATGGTCAAAGCAGTTAAGTACAAGGCCAACATTCAATGTTCCCTCCCAGCCAGCATGTCCATGTGGGCCCATATGGGTTAAATGTGGGCTACATGGATACCAAGTGGGTGTGGGCTTGAACTGGGCATATTGTGTGGGAAGCCCATATTGGCTGATTATGCGGGCAACGTTCAGGTTAAATGTGGGCCAAGTGGGCATGGGCCGGAGCAAGTTAGACTATCTGGGACCTTTATGGATTCGTTTACTTGGGTCCCACATGTCCAGCCCATGTGGGCTCACCTAATGGGCCCCCTCGTGGGCAAGTAAGCAAATAAATCTAAGTTTTGTCATAGTAATCTGTCACAACGTCTGCCTCTCTGTCCCTCCTTTCAGCCACATTCCCACTTTCCTGGACCCTGTACCTACCTATCTACCTACTTACCTACCTGCACCTGCACCTGCATGTCTGCCTACTTGTACCTGTACTTGTACCTGCCTGTAAGCCTATAAATACCTTCAATTTATCAATAAATACCTGAACTCTTCCTGCCTGCCTGGTCTGTCTGCATTTGTCCTTCCCTTGTTGCCTGTGTTCACTGGTCTTGACAGTAATCAGTGCAGAACTGAGACTGAAAGACTTTACAGCTGTCACTATTTTGCTAACATTACCTTGTTCCTCAGTGGGTTCGCGTCAGTATACCCCTTTGCTTTATAAAGTAGCACTGCCATTTAAATTCATAACGTCATGTAAGTGGCCTCCAAATCTTATTTATTTTACATGGCCTAGACTTAATATTGACAGCCAAGCAAATTATATAGATCAGAATGCTGTATATTATTAAAATAGATACAAAAATTGTACTTTAATTTAGCATTAAACGGTTTTACGAAGTTGGTGATGGAGCTGCTAGCTTGTTAGTATATAATATGGTAGCTACTGAGCTGACCTGACCGCTAACGTTAGCATGGCCAGGTTTGGTGCTGGGCATACTTAAACAAAAATAACTATTGGTAATTTGTTGTTGATGATGTAGCATAGCATTACAGTTAATTGTAAAGATCCATTCTTTCAAAAGGGCGGTCATTCTTGGAAAAAGTTGCGTGAATCCTTTGCAAAGAGATGTAGCTAAAAGATTTTTTTTTTTCAGTAGTGGTGAGATGCTTTTTGTGTGTGCACTTAAAAATTGGGATAAAATACAAACTAACATCAACCACTGAATGCAGTCTGATTTTGATTGTAAAGAAATGCTTGTTTTGCACATGAATTTTGTCCTATCTTTTTGTACGGTCAATGAATGAATGTGCCATATTTACCAATGACGTCTCTGTGCTAGACGTCACTACACATGGTTTCAGAACATGCTGGGTTTTTTTACTAGGGTTAGCAGCCAAGTTATGAGTATCCACCCTGTGACAAATGCAGGAAGAACGTTTAAGGTTGCAGAGTTTGTTTCTGTACAGGTTACACAATTGAGATACACTGTGTAAATACATCAGCTTTAGAGTTGTTAAGGTTATTTTTAAGCTTACTAATCTCCTTTCTTTATGCTAAGCTAGTCTATACACGTTCTCAGGTCTGTACTCAAAGCATAGACATGAAGTAGATATTGATCTCCTTGTCTCTTAACTGTTACTTAACAGCTCACTGTTGCTGCATGTTATGGCTGATTTAATGAGTAGAGCAACTGGCTCTATGATCGATGCTCTCCTAATCAGTGTAATTGTGGCTTGGTGAAAGTTGCCAGTTGAAATTTGGGTTTGACAGAACAAAGACTGATGGCTTTCAATGGAAAATGCATCACTATATTTGATGTGATTTATTTGGCAAAGAAAAACCAATCTAGCGATTCACAGGTGCACACAGGCTCTCTTTCGATGTTCTCTTGCGGCTGATAATTAATTTTACTTACTATAATTTAAGTCTGCGGACAGAGCCACAAGTGAAACTTATAACTGCATGCCCATGCTGGATCAGGCCATTTCTCTTTTTCTCTCCACTTGCATGAACTTGGTGTAGGCCTAGTTCAGGTTGACAGGGAAATCATTCTGTCATGTTGGTTTACTGGTGAGAACAGGATGGAGTGTTATTGGGCTGTAGGCCTGAGTATTAATATCATCAAGGCAGTTAAGAAGCTGCTACAGCCAGATTCTTCATGGAAGGTATACAGCTTGCGTGTAGTCAGAAATGCAGGTAAAACAAATGTTGGTGTTGTGGGCCCAGGGGATTATTTAGATGCAGGTGCAAAATGTACATTGGTTGCACTTATGTTTTTCTTGGCTTTTTGTTATTTTGGAGACACATATACAGATGCTCCAGCAGAGGCTACATCTGATCTACAGACACTGAACTACAACAAAAGGTAAGAGAAAATTACTTACATTTGGTATTGTTTATCATATAACTTGCTTTGATATAAAGCTGTTTAAACCTATTATACTGACTGCATTGGGCATATTTTTCTGGTTATAAAAGTCATGAGATTGTATTGCCACCTACCCCTCCTCCTGGAACTGGCAAACATGCAACATCAGGGCATGTTGTGACCCAGAGAGTGTTCACATTAATAACATTAAAGTTCATAATAGTAGCCCTGCAATAAATCCTACCATACCTTAAATATTTGCTTTTTTTTAAGACGACTTAGGTTTGTGTGTCGGGTCAGTTCTGTGGCGCATTCTAAGCTGTACCTTGCAGTAGTGTCGTATTGGACTGAATTAAATGCAAAACTGTTCATGTTTGTCTAACTAATTTTTTTTAATACACGTAGGAGCCATATATTAAGCCCTATAAATTAATCCAATACAATGCTATCACAAAGTGCAACAGGTAACAATGGAATGTTTTGCATTCCTGCACATTGGGGATATTGCATTCCACTGCACAAGGGTCATTCATTGTATGTTATGTGTTTGTCAATGTACTTTAACTAGTTTTACTGAGCATATGCACAGAGATTCTATGGTAGTTTACAGAGTTACAGCAGCTATGTTAGGCTCACAAAAGGTTAACATAAAATGTGCATAACTCATCTGGATAATCCTTATAAGATGGTATTTTTGTGGACACTAATGTTCACTTACTGTTATTTAGGGTTGGGAGGGTTACTTTTAAAACATATTCCACTACAAATTACTGAATACATGCACTAAATAGTCATTTGTAACGTATTCCATTAAAGTTAACGTATTCCATTTAAGTCTGTGTCTCAGGGCCACCATATCAAGGCCCAACTTTGCTGCAACATCAATTACTCTATAGTCAAATAAAGGCGGTTGTAATGCAGCAAGAGAAAATGTGTTCAAAGTGTTCATCGGTCATGCAGTTACAATGTGAGGTGAAAATAAGCCCTCCCTGATTAAAAGGTCGCGCGACAGGGGCACTTGAAGGCAGCCTGGTGTTGTACTTAAAGAAAAGCGCTTTGACCATCGGATAGACCTTCAATGACTCCAAAGTCTTATCAGGATCCTGGAGGTACTTGTGCACCTCATTCTCTGGCGTGGTGCTCGTCA